>NW_025423063.1:0-27465 GCF_020497125.1 Mauremys mutica
AGCAAAGGATCTAAATCCAAATAAAAATAATTTTCAGACCACCTGCACATTGTTGAATGTAAAAAAATATTGGAATACATGAAGAAATTAGTCATTTAGTATGCCAGACTATTTTCCCATAATCTTCACCATAAAACTGTTAAATTCTCCTAACTTATTCTTGCAAATTATTCAAAAATAGTAATAAGCAAATCAGGTAAGTGCTGCATATGAATTCCGTAGAGACCCTTTTTCTCTTAGCCGGTACACAACACAGTTCTTACCGTGGTATGTCTATACTGTACTACTCTGGTACAATCGACCTAAGTTACGCAATCCAGCTATGTGAACATCATAGCTGGAGTCGACGTAGCTTAGGTCAACTTACTGTGGTGTCTACACTGCACTGGGTTGACAGGAGACACTCTCCCCCCGTCGACTTACTTTACTCTTCTCGTTCCAGGTGGAGTACCGAGGTTAAATGGAGAGTGCTCTGCAGTCAATTTAGTGGGTCTTCACTAGACCAGCTAAATCAATCCCCGGTGTATCCACTGCCAGTGTGTCGATCCAGCAGTAGTGTAGATAGCCACAGATTTGGCAGGAACACTGCCTAGTGACTAGAGTAAGGGACGGAAGAGTGACTGAACCAATGATGCCAGAGTCTTCCAAAGAGACCTGGGGTAAGTCAACCTCTGTACCTCAGGGTTTCACCATCTGTAAAATGAGAAAAGTCAACTGTCTCCAAATAAAGGGAGGAGTGTTAAGGTTAACAGAACCATGCTATTGATCTAGCTGGGAGAGATTGCCACTTGTGTATAATAAATTAGCAAAGTGCATAATAACCAGGTTTTACTGAAGCCAGAAATAAAGTTACATTGTTTCAATGATGTGCTTAGCCCTGTAAAAACATAATGCAGACAATCCATGTTCTGGAACGCTCACAATCCTATGTTATATTCATGTGATAATTTTCAAAATCTTCTGAGATCTGTCCCTAATTTTCTTTGGACAAATCTGCTGAATGCTTATAGTTTTGGTAGGGCAATTCTTTAAGTCATTTGGAAGGGTATTAACCATCTTCATGCCTTCAGCCTTCTGGAGGGGGGAGAAGAAGCCAGCCTCTCCTTAACCCTCCCCCACCCCCATTAACAGATGGTATTTAGAAAGGCTCACCTGCAGAACATTTTATGCTTTGATACACAGGAAATGTATTCATCAGCTCTATTCTTGTAACCATTAATTCTTCACATGCTTCTACTTTATATGGTGCAGCATGTTCAGAGACTCATCAAAAAGTGCCTCAGTCTAGCTAATTTTTCACCACCACCCTTACCCGATGCAAACACCTGCATAAGTATTTTCTGGCTATAACTTTAGTTTAATAATAATGCTGACCTACACATGCCACCCAAATAGCCATAAGGCCTAATAAGCTCAAAGCTCGGGGCAAAGAGATGAGAAGAGAAAGTTGCATATAACAAACTACTCAAGTAGAAGAGTACTAGCTACTATGCAATCTCTTTGGCCATAATAGTTCAGGAGTGAAAGACACCTTACTGCTTGTACTATTTCAGAAATGTTTCAGGAACTATTTCATGCTGACGTTCTAGAATAAAAGGATCTTTGTCCATACATAGCATCAAAGCCTCAAAACCACGGTTTCCCACACAAAAGTATCTTTGATTATGCTGCTGGTATAGAGGACAGCAATTCTATCATTAGGTTAGATGTGTACAGTACATCTTAAACACAAATATCATCATCGTAGATCGCTCTCCGATAACATCTGTTCAATGTGCAGCGGCCGTTAAGAAAGCTTACAGAATGTTAGGAACCCCTAGGAAAGGGATAGATAATACGACAGAAAACACGATAATGGCACTATACACATCCATGGTATGTCCACACCTTGAATACTGCATGCAATTCCAGTTGCCCCATTTGAAAATTACATATGTTAGAATTGGAAAAAATACAGAGAAGAGCAACAAAGTCTGCTGTGGAGCCTGCAGGTTCGGGGCATGAACAGGCTGGAAATCGCTTTCCCCCTGCCACTCCGGAGCTTAGCTGAGGGGCGGAGAGGCTTCCCCATGCCAGTGCTGTGTGGGGCTTTGGCACATGCAGGGCTTGGCTCCTCCTGGCTAGCGCCCTGGACCAGAGGGTCTTGGGCTTTCCTGGGGTAGCAGCCCAGTCAGAGGCAGTGGGGGAAGGAAGGAGACTGCTGGCCAGGCTGTTGGTGAGCTGAGAGCTCTGACCAGGGCTGGTTCTCCGCACAGCACTGGGAGTGGGACGCACTCTGTTGGGGGGAAATACAGAGGAGTAGTGGGGCTGGGGGTGCAAAACAGAGAGAGGGGGAGAATGTAAAGCGCCAATGCCAATGCGTGGCAACAGAGGCAACATGTAACCATCCACCACCAGAAACGGGGCGGGGCCCTGCTGGCTGAGAGCCGACATGCAGCAGGGGCTGCGCTGGCAGATCAGCAGGGAGAGCGGCTGGCCCCATACGCTGCATCTTCACCCCGCCACCAGCTTTGCACACCCCCCCGCCCCCCCATTGTTGGCCGCTTGACCCTCCCACTCACCACTGGCAGTAGTTATGGAGTGAGGAGAGACAGAAAATATGGGACAATTTGCCTGTTTTTAAGGAAAAGTCAGGACACCTGCAGGAGGGCTTAAATATGGGACTGTCCCTTTAAAAACAGGACATCCCGGCACCATAAATAGGTCTATAAAAATCATAAGTGGTGTGGAGAAAGTGTTTATTTATCCCATCATATAACACAAGAACCAGGTATCAACAAATGAAATAGAGAGCAGATTTAAAACAAACATAAGGAAATATGTCTTCATGCAACACAGTCAATTCTGCGAAAGCTGTTGCCAGGGGATGTTGAGAAGGTTAAACGTATGACTGGGTTCAAAAGAGGAATTAGATAACTTTGTGGAGGATAGGTTCATCAGCGGCCATGCTCTGGGTGTCCTTAAATCTGACTGCCAGAAGCTAGGACTGGACGAGAGGGATGGATCCCTTGATAATTGCCCTGTTTTTGTTCATATCGCTCTGAAGCATCTGGCACCGGTCATTGTCCGAATGCAGCATACTGGGCTAGATGAATCATTGGTCTGATCAAGTATAGCCATAAATACCAGTGATCAAAGTTGTTTTTCTGATCACCGATCCAATGTCAGTGCATTGAAGATCTGATTGGTCCTTAAAGTGTGTGCACCAAGGGTATGATTACATTTCAAGTTTGAGTTGTGATTCCCAGTTCAAGACAATGTACTTGCACTAAGCTCTCATTGGACTAGTGCACAAAAAACAGAATGTAGCCATAGCAGTGCAAGCGGCAGGATGGGCTAGTTGCCCTGAGTATATGCCCATCCAAGATGTGAGGCACATATTTGGGGTGATTAGCCTATCCTGCCACTTGAGCTGCAGCAGCTACACTCAATCACAGCTAGTATGAGTATATGTCTCCTCAAGCTGGGAATCACATCCCAGCTCAAAGCATAGATAAACCCTTCTGTGCAGTGTGTTGTACCCTGTTTCACTAGATAAAACAAGATATTCAGGCCTTTAAAGTGTGTCTTTATCTATCCTACCTGATTTTAGAGGTCACTATCTAGAGCATAGCTAGAAAGAGAAACCAAGACTTCAGCCATTCTAACAGCTATGCAATGATACCAACTATACATCACTAGCAATTAAAATACTGGTGATGAAAATCAAGTCAAAATCAAAGTGGGGCGGAGAGGGGGGAAGCAAGATTAAAGTAAAAAAGATATTATTTCAAGGTATAGACACTTGTTGACTAGTGAGTACTAATAAAAGATTTCAGGCATTCCAAGAGTATACAGCCTTTGCTTCTAGCACAAAGAGTCTACATGATACTGTATCTTGAGCAAGTTACTGATTCCTTCAGTTGAGCAGTTTGGTTTTTTAAAGGACTGGCCCAGCCATAGTTTCCCTTAACCCCTGAAGAATCACCATGGATCCCCTTACTAGCATCAAGAGCAGTACTGGAACTATAGTTACCTCCACTTTTTAGCACCACTGGGATTTTTATGAGGATCCCTAAGTACAAATAAATTTAAGCTTCCACATTTTACAAGACACAAGATGGGAACAAGCCCTTGTTTATACTGTAAACCAGGGGTTGGCAACCTACAGCAACCTGAACGAACCCAACCTACAGCAACCTGAACGAACCCCAGGCCGGCAGCGGGCTGAGACCCCGGCTGGCAGGAGCCAGCGGCCGAAACCCCAGAGCAGGGGTGGGTTGAGCCGCTCAGCCCGCCACCGCCACTATGGGGTTCTGGCTGCTGGCCCCTTGCTAGCTGGGGTCCCGCCACCGGTCCCACTCAGCGCCCGCTGCTGGCCTGGGGGAAGGAACCCCGGGCTGAGACCCCGGCTGGCAGGAACCCCAGAGCAGCAGCGGGCTGAGCCGCTCAGTCACTGCTCTGGGGTTCCGGCTACTGGCCCCTTGCCAGCCGGGGTCCCCGCCGCAGCCCCACTCCCCTTGCTTCCGGTTGAAGTTCCAGCGCAGGCCCCCTGCCAGACAGGGTCCAGGCCTCGGCCCTGCTCAGCCCTACCAGCTGCCAGCTCCACTCACCTCAGCTGCCGATCTGGGGTTCCAGCTGCTGACCTCCTGCCAGCCTGTTATCAACTGATCACTCAGAAGCCTGTGTGCAGCTTAAAGTACCCAAATATGTGTCACCAGACATTGGAAAACTCAGCAAGGAAAAGCAAGGGCAAGGATCACACTAAACTGATAAAATCTGCATTTTAATTTAATTTTAAATAAAGCTTCTGAAACATTTGGAAAACCTTGTTTACTTTGCATATAACAGTAGTTTGGTTATATAATATATAGACTTATAGAGAGACCTTCTAAAAAACATTAACATTTATTACTGGCACGTGAAGCCTTAAATTAACAGAATCACAGAATATCAGGGTTGGAAGGGACCTCAGGAGGTCACCTAGTCCAACCCCCCGCTCAAAGCAGGACCAATTCCCAACTAAATCATCCCAGCCAGGGCTTTGTCAAGCCTGACCTTAAAAACCTCTAAGGAAGGAGGCGCCACCATCTCCATAGGTAACCCATTCCAGTGCTTCACCAGCCTCCAAGTGAAAAAGTTTTTCCTAATATCCAACCTAGACCTCCCTGTAGCAGGGCTCAGCCAGCCTATATCAGGGGAAATAGATTGGGGCTGGGGAGAAGTCTGGTGCCTGGCCTTTAGAACTGGCTGCGCCTGAGGGTTCAAGGGCTATAAAGGCTGGCTGGCAGCCAGAAGAAGGGGGAATGGCCAGGGGAAGGTCAGTCTTCAGGCTGAGGGCAGACTCTGTGCGGAAGAGGATATTGTAAGGCCTGCAAGCTGTATATAGTATATCACTGGTGGTGGGAGAACCTGGTGTAAATAAAGCTACGGGTGCCGAAGAACTAGAGGCGCCTCTGTTTTATTGGGGCTGCCAGTGGGCTCCAGGAAGAAGGGTGGGCAGAGGACCTGTTACACTCCCCCCACTGCAACCTGAGACCATTACTCCTTGTTCTGTCATCTGGTACCACTGAGAGCAGTCTAGATCCATCTTCTTTGGAACCCCCTTTCAGGTAGTTGAAAGCAGCTATCAAATCCCCCCTCATTCTTCTCTTCTGCAGACTAAACAATCCGTTCTCTCAGCCTCTCCTCATAAGTCATGTGTTCCAGCCCCCTAATCATTTTTGTTGCCCTCCACTGGTCTCTTTCCAATTTTTCCACATCCTTCTTGTAGTGTGGGGCCCAAAACCAGACAGTACTCCAGATGAGGCCGCACCAATGTCAAATAGAGGGGAATGATCACGTCCCTCGATCTGCTGGCAATGCCCCTACTTATAGTGGCAACAAGGGCACACTGTTGACTCATATCCAGCTTCTCGTTCACTGTAACCCCTACGTCCTTTTCTGCAGAACTGCTGCCTAGCCATTTGGTCCCTAGTCTGTAACAGTGCGTGGGATTCTTCTGTCCTAAGTACAGGACTCCGCACTTGTCCTTCTTGAACCTCATCAGGTTTCTTTTGGCCCAATCCTCTAATTTGTCTAGGTCACTCTGTACCCTATCCCTATCCTCCAGCATATCTACCACTCCTCCCAGTTTAGTGTCATCTGAAAACTTGTTGAGAGTGCAGTCCACGCCATCCTCCAGATCATTAATGAAGATATTGAACAAAACCGGCCCCAGGACCAACCCTTGCAGCACTCCGCTTGATACCGGCTGCCAACTAGACATGGAACCATTGACCACTACCTGTTGAGCCTGATGATCTAGCCAGCTTTCTATCCACCTTATAGTCCATTCATCCAGCACATACTACTTTAGCTTGCTGGCAAGAATACTGTGGGAGACTGTATCAAAAGCTTTGCTAAAGTCAAGGAATAACACACCCACTGCTTTCCCAGTTTACATTAAGGGTCTTTCATCTTTTAAAAAAAGGTAAAACTGAGATTGAGAACTTGTGGTCACTGAAGCACTCAGAGTTCTTTATGAAAAATCCCAGTGTGCTGTCCAAACTAACTCACAGAATCAGTCTACTGACATCGCCTATGGAATTTCAAGGTATTCAAATTCCTCTTCTAAATTGCTGTGTAGCATATATGATGTTAAATAGCTGCTGCATTCCACTACAGAAGTGGCTGAAGTGTTCCATATATGCCCTACCTACTTCATATCTGTGTGTACCTTAGTTAACATTTGTAAAATATATTTTGAAAACCTCATATAAAGAAATTACAACAGAATCTTTATTAATTCATGTGGATGCCCCTAATGTTTATTCAAAAGCAGCATTGTTTCTAACTGGTTTCCAGGGTTTGATATGAGACATGTCTGGATGTTTGTTTCCCTACAAAGGACTTTCCTCATCAGCTGTTTGGTGTGGGAAGCCTGGGAGGGAGGAGAAACGGAGCTGAGTGGCGTGCTCATGGGAGGAGAAGGCAGCATAGCGGAGGTGAGCTGGGGCGGGGAGCGGTTCCTCTGCACCCTCCCCACCCGCTGCGGTCCCCCTGCCCCAGTCCACCTCTGCTCCGCCTCCTCTGCCTCCCCCCACATGCACGCCCCAGCCCCTCCCCTCCTCCCCCCAAGGCCCGCCACACCAAACAGCTGATTGGCACAGTAACCCTGGGAGGGAGGAGAAGCGGAGCCGCGGCGCGCCCGTGGGAGGCGGCGGTGCCCTGGGGAGGGCTGCAGCAAGTAACGGGTGGGCGCAGAGGAACCGCTTGCGGTAACACGCCTCGGCACACTACTTCTGAAAGGTTGCCGACCCCTGCTGTAAACAAACACTTTTGATGCATTCAGCGCATGTGCATTAGCCTTACAACTAGACAAGGAAAAAAGTTCACTGGCCTGGCACGAACTCTACTTGCTCATTTTTACCATGATAATTGAGTAGAAAATTAGTGATATTTTATATTTGTCCATCAGAAATATTTATCTACAATGAGTCTTGCAAGGCTGCTGTAGATTCACTTCCTCTTTGTGCAACTGTACAGATTCAGCTACACACCTGGCAGTGGACATTTGTAACATTCACACTATTTTGTGACTAGCTTTCAAATATACCACAACTTCCTCTCCCCTTTCCTCCCTCAAAACCAAAACAATGGTGACAGCCAAGCCAGTTACAGCACTTCCTTTCAAAAGTGGCTCTGTTCTTTGCTTCCTTGAGGCTATTTGTGTAGCTAAGTCTTTTCATCAGAACTTTTGGTACCAAATCTTCTGAAAATATAAATGAAATGAAAAAACCCAGCTCACAGGAAGATATTACAGACCATTCTGTTTAGAAAAAAGTCCACCTATACAAGGTGTGTTCTGAGTTTAACTCTGTATTACACAGGGCATCTTCCAGGAACATCTCTGCAGACAAGAGTTGGTATGGTCTAATAGTAGTTCCCAGTCAGAGTCCGAAAAGCTAAGTTCTAATCCCAGCTCTGGCAAGGACTAACTCAGGCAACTCACTTGACTTCTGCAACTCAGTTTCCCCTCTGTAAAACCGCAATACTTACCTACCTCTGTAAAAGCACTGAGAGATCTACATGTGAGAAGTATTCCAAAAGTGCGAAAAACCTCCCCACAGAGCTAAAATCACAGTGGGTGATATCAAAAGCATTTCCACATCAACCAATGAGGAGGTTGCCTGAACTGATTCAAACTGAAACATCAGTGGGGTCTGGATGCATAAACAGGAACAGAGGGCTTCCCCCAAGAACTAAGATGCCTTTTCATATATAGGTCAAGAAACAAAAATAGGATAAAGAATAATAGGAAAAACTGTCTCCTCAATGACTGATAGCAAGATCTCCATTAGGGATGAGCAGACTTTAGTTAGCACTGTGAAGTCACAGCTGATCACCAGTAGGACGAGGAGTGGGGCTGGGGGGGCAAAGCAGGGAGAGGACAGTCAGAGTGGGAGATCTCAGATCTCTGCTGCAATAGATGCAGAGGCCTTATTTGCTATGACAAGCCCCAAAGTGAATATCTATCAGAGTATTTCCCCTCCTGCTCACAAGCCAACATCAGTACAGCAGAAAACATTCACACAATCCAAAGAGAGCAGATAAAACTCACCCCTTCTTCAGGTCTGTCCCCCACAAACAGTAGAAATCTGTATTTCCCATTCCCTTTCCATAATCTTTCTACCTACAAGTTTGCCTGAACAGACCTTATCGGTTCCTCACAAGCATCTCAAATTCTGCAGCTGCAATTTACTGGGCTCCCATTGTTTCCTTTTGCTATTAACTCTTCCTTTCCTCTGGATCATGATACAGACTGCAGAATCTCCAGGCTTTGGAGTAACAACATCCTTGGGCCATGTCAGGGATTCTGGTGATCCCCTTTCAGAAGTACAAAGAGAAAAGCTGCTCTTATCCTCATTGCCTTTCTGCCAGGCAACACTGCCACTTTCAATGTGTCAAAGCTGACTCAAATGTCAGGAACAAATGAACCACAAAGAGTGGAAATAAGGGCATTGCACTGCACTTCCCAAGGGAAGACAAAAGGCTACAGACTAAAATAGAAGTAGATTTTGGGATTGGTTGGTTAAATACTCAAATGCACTGCTCATGATAGTATGGAGATGGAATCTAATTTTAATCCCTAGATGAATCTGCTATGTGACAATGTCAGTATACGATTTGGAATGAATTAGCTGCTTCAGTTCTAAAGATACCCAGGACTGGAATAAAAAAATCAGAGAAACTCAAAGTGAGTTGCATTGGCAGAATTGTATAGTATGCCAGTGTAACTCATAGAAAATTGCTTTCTTAGAGAGAATGGCTGAGGGATTTAAAATGGGGCACGAATAAAAGTTTTTTAGATTCAAAAGTCAGTAAGACAATTAAGACAGACTTTTATAAGAGCCATAAGTAACAAGTCTTGATTACTTTTCATCAACAAAAATATGTGCCTTGCATATTTTGCATCAGGTCAGAAGAAATGCAAACACTTTGGTGGTGGTTTTGCTTGCCTGCCTACTGCTTTTCAAATGACAGCAATCAGTGTCTGCCAGGGAAGAAATTACAGAGTCAGGCCTGGTCTACACTACGCGTTTAAACCGGTTTTAGGAGCGTTAAATCGATTTAACGCCACACCCGTCCACACTAAGAGGCCCTTTATATCGATATAAAGGGCTCTTTAAACCAGTTTCTGTACTCCTCCCCAACGAGAGGAGTAGCACTAATGTCGGTATTACCATATCGGATTAGGGTTAGTGTGGCCGCAAATCGACAGTATTGGCCTCCAGGCGGTATCCCACAGTGCACCACTGACCGCTCTGGACAACAATCAGAACTCGGATGCAGTGGCCAGGTAGACAGGAAAAGCCCCGCGAACTTTTGAATATCATTTCCTGTTTGCCCAGCGTGGAGCTCCGATCAGCACGGGTGGCAATGCAGTCCGAAATCAAAATCCAAAAAGAGCTCCAGCATGGACCGCACGGATGTGATCGCTGTATGGGCAGGCAAATCTGTTCCATCAGAGCTCCGTTACAGAAAACGAAATTCCAAAGCATTTTTAAAAAATCTCCAGACAGAGGCCACAGCAGGGACTCAGCACGCTGCTGCGTGACAAACGTAATGGAAAGCCAAAGAATCAAACGGATGCTCATGGAGGGGGGGAGGGGGGGACTGAGGACTCAAGCGGTCCCACAGTTCCTGCAGTCTCCGAAAAGCATTTGCATTCTTGGCTGAGCTCCCAATGCCTGTAGTGTCAAACACATTGTCCGCGGTGGTTCAGGGCATAGCTCGTCAATTTACCCCCCTCACCCACCCCCAGAAGTAAAAGGGAAAAAAATCCTCTCTTGACTCTTTTAAATGTCACCCTATGTTTACTGAATGCTGCTGATAGACGCGATGCTGCAGCAGTCAACGGCAGCATACTCGCCCCCCCTCATGGGTGGCTGATGGTACAATATAGCTGATATCCATCGTCATCATCAGCCTTGTGGCAGATGGTGCAGTACAAAAGGACTGGTATCCGTCCTCATCATCAGCCCGTGAGTGCTCCTGGCTGGCCTCCGGTGAGGTCGGCTGGGAGCGCCTGGGTAAAAAACTCCTGATCATTCCCAGTAGATGGTACAGTACGGCTGGTAACCATCTTCATCATAGCAACAGGGGGCTGAGCTCCATCAGCCCCCGCCTTTCATGTGTAAAGAACAGATTCTGTCCTGTCTGGACTATCATAGCAGCTGGAAGCTGCCTTCCCCTCATTTTATCTCACTACCAAGTCACTGTTTCTTATTCCTGCATTCTTTATTACTTCATCACACAAATGGGGGACACTGCAACGGTAGCCCAGGAAAGCTGGGGGAGGAGGGAATCAACAGGTGGGGTTGTTGCAGGGGCACCCCCTGTAAATGGCATACAGCTCATCATTTCTGCGCGATCTGACACGGAGCGGCTGTGCTCTCTGGTTCTCTGATACTCTGGTTCTCTAGTACACTTGCCCCATACTCTAGGCAGGACTGATTCTATTTTTAGATACCATAAAGGAGGGATTGACTTGGGGAGTCATTCCCATTTTTGTCTTTTGCGCCCCCGGCTGATCTCAGCCAGGGGCACCTATGACAGCAGCAGATGGTACAGCACAAAAGGACTGGTAACCATCATCTCATTGCCAATTTACAATGGCATGGTAGATGGTACAGAACGGCTGATAACCATCTCTGCTATCATGCAAAAGCAAATGAATGCTGCTGGGTAGCGCTGCTGAATCGTCTCTGTCAGCGGCATCTAGTACACATACGGTGACAGTGACAAGAGGCAAAACAGACTCCATGGTTGCCATGATATGGCGTCTGCCAGGGCAATCCAGGGAAAAAGGGGGCGAAATGATTGTCTGCCGTTGCTTTCCCGGAGGAAGGAATGACTGACGACATTTACCCAGAACCACCCGCGACAATGATTTTTGCCCCATCAGGCACTGGGATCTCAACCCAGAATTCTAAGGGGCGGGGGAGACTGCGGGAACTATGGGATAGCTATGGAATAGCTACCCACAGTGCAACGCTCCAGAAATCAAAGCTAGCCTCGGACCGTGAACGCACACCACCGAATTAATGTGCTTATTGTGGCCGCGTGCACTCAATTTTATACAATCTGTTTTACTAAACTGGTTTATGTAAAATCGGAATAATCCTGTAGTGTAGATGTACCCTCAAACACCACCAAACACACATTATGCATGGTTTAAACTAGTACTGTTATTCCTTCACTTTGGAAAGCACATTTACAAAAAGTGATGTTTAAAAAAAAAAAACAACCACACACCACACACACTATCCAGGCCTGGAGTAATAAATTCCTCCCCCAGTGAATCAAGTCCAAATATTCACTATTAGATCTTTCAGTGCTCAATAGCTGACTTACCTATGGGGACAATAACAGAAGACACTTCAAACCAAGATTAGTTTTCACACAACTCAGCAGAATCACAAAACTTTCTTGCTGATTTCACCACAATCAATATAAAATGTACAAAAACTTCGATGCATAACTTTAGTAAAAAAAATTGAACCATTCCACTTCGACGTGAAACAGCTTATAGGACTGAACGTGAACCAGAAACTCTTAATCAGCCATAGAATGGAAAGAAATCCACTGCAGACCCAAATTACTCATTTTACCCCTCCAGTTCCTAAGCTGGTCCTGCTTTTATGAATTATCTTTGAAATATGCACCTAAAGGGCTCTCCTGCTAGATATACAAAGGAATTAGTCTGAATCTACCAAATGAGGGTTAGTTCTCCTGCAACTGTTGACAGGGACCTTAAAGTTCTTCCATGTCAGACACAAATAGCTGTCGTTTGAAAAGCGGTTGGCAGACAGCAAAACCACCTCGAAAGTATCTGCATTTCTTCTGACATGATGCAAAATATGCAAAACAAATTCGGTTAACAAAAAGTAAACAAGACCTGTTGGCTAACTGATGGCTCATATAGAAGTCTGGCTTATGCTGCTTTACTGACTTTTGAATCTGAAACACTGCTAAGGGGGGAGGGATAGTTCAGTGGTTTGAGCATTGGCCTGCTAAACCCACGGTTGTGAGTTCAATCCTTGAGGGGGCCACTTAGGAATCTGGGGCAAAAAATTGGTCCTGCTAGTGAAGGCAGGGGGCTGGACTCGATGACCTTTTGAGGTCCCTTCCAGTTCTAGGAGATTGGTATATCTCCAATTATTTTATTTATTTAATTTTTTTTATTCGTGCCCCACTTCAAAATTCCTCAGCCACTTCCTCTAAGGCAGTGATTCTCAAACCTTTGTACTGGTGACTTCTTTCAAATGGAAAGCCTTTAAGTGCAACTCCCCTTATAAATTAAAAACACTTTATGTGTTTAACACCGTTATAAATGCTGGATGCAAAGCAAGGTTTGGGGTGGAGGCTGACAGCTCGCGATCCCCATGTAATAATCGCACAATCTTGAGGGGTCCCAACCCCCAGTTTGAGAACCCCTGCTCTAAGGGCTAGTTTACACTGATGACATTAAAGCATGTGGCTTGTGTAGTCGCAGCAGAGCGCTGGGATAGAGCTCTCCCGAAGCTCTAAAAAAAATACCACCTCCACGAGGGCGGCTTCCAGCGCGGGTGCACTGTCTACACTGGCACTTTACAGCGGGGGCTGTTTTTCCAAACCCAAGCAAGAAAGCTGCAGCACTGTAAAGTGCCAGTGTAGACAAGCCCTAAGAAACTTTTTCCTTCCTGACTGAAATTTTCCCAAATAAAACAAGCAGGGAAGCTTGTCCTCTCATTATGGGGATGGAATGTATCATTTAAAATAGGTGTACTCTAAACAAAATAAGTTTTTAAAATTAATTTCACATGAGATCTTAATTTTGGGTTGGACTTTTTACATTGATTTTACTAAGTTTACTAAGAAGGAATCCCTCCCACTAGTGCTGCATACAAAAAGTAGTTTAAGTCAGGAAAGAGCAGCACAACACAGACACCTTTCAGAAGTCTATACAGTGCTTCATGGAGTAGAGAATTATTCTTGCACAAAGCTTTTCCAAGGAATGTGGAGAGGCAATAATGATTATAGCACAAATTAGGAGTTTGGCATTATGGGTTCTATCCCAACTATAGCACAGAATTGGTGTAACATCAGGAAAGTCAACTGACCTCTGAGCTTCACCATCTGAACCAAGGGGATACTCGCGTGTATCACAACATTGCTGATATTTATTCAATTTTTTCCAAACTGATCTGAGATCTTTAGGTGGAAAGTGACACAGAAGTGCATGTTATTGATGTACTAAACCTGGATCAGGGTTCACATACTTTATCAAGTCACCTTTCTTTGCAAGGTTTCAGCATCTCCACTTGGAAAGGTTTAAATAACTCACTGTGAGGTCAGAGACGCCTCAATCTAGTAGATTGATCCCAACAGGTTGTTTTGTAACAGCAATGAATGACTACACATCTTGAGTTTATGGTGCTCAGAGGCTATAAAAATGAATGTTAAGTACATACTGATAAGTGATATCAGTTGTTTTTGGCCTATGGCCCATCGGCTCTTCCTGCAAGTCTAATTACAGCCCCTCCTGGTGATGCCATTGATTTTCATGAACAAAACAGGGCTACTGAGAATAATTCACATGCATCCACACACTAGCTCTTTGAATGACTACTTGTTATAGCCACGCTGGAACTGTGCTTAACTTGTCCATTTTGATTTGCACAAAGTGAGCTTGACAACATGTTTTGATTCAAGTGTTCATGCACCCAATATTTCTATGCAAAGTCACCATAAAAGTGTGACCTGAAAGTGTGGCCGCACTTTCAGGTCACAGTTTAAATCATAAATACCTTTCCAAAAAAAGCAATGGGAGGGATAATGGATTTGTTTGAAATGAAGCCCAAGTTCACCCAAAACTGAATAGAGGCTCAGGTTTACAGCCCAAAGTTGGCTAGAATCAAAGCAGATTCCTTTAGGGAGCATCATATGCCTGTAGCCCTGATATTACAGTATGTATCATTGATCAGCCTTTTTATTTCTATATCAGTTAAATACTTTATTTGCAAACCTAAAGCTAGGCTTTGGGCAGCTGCCTGTTCAGGATACTACTGCCTCTGAACTGACTACGGTTTAAGTATTTTAATCTGCCTTCATACAATTATAGTTTAGTTTGATTTTTTGTTTTTTAATAACAGGGGTTTATGCTTCCTAAATTTTCCCTATGACTAGTCTTGATGTGTTTTTGAAGAATGCACATATTAACTACAAACCACGTGAATCCTATGGATATACACAGTGGTCATCATTAAAAAGTTGATGTTTATCAGCAATTACCACACGGAAGTAAGTAACTGGCACTATCTGCCATGGTTAACAACTCACAATTTGATTCCTCACACATTTTAGTAAAGAACAGTAACAACTCACCAGCTAACTAATATAATATGGTTGTGGTTATATATTGGATAATACATCTACTGTGGGAAATGCCAAATATGTTGTAAGCAGTAGGGATGTATGGGTAAGGTGGAGGAAAGTGACCAGCAAATACACCTGCAAATTACTAACTAAACCCCTGCTTGGAATAATTGACAGTAGATTCTCATTTATTTTCTCTATGATCTTTGTGGACCTGGTAATTTACCATGGCACATTCATTTTCATTATAATATTTCAGCATGAGAGATAACACTACCATACAGTATGCTTGAACCTGCACCTCAGTTCACAGATCTGGTTTCTATTATTCAATGGTTTGCAAAATTCAATATTTCCCAAAGGGTCTTTAGTCATTAATGTGAATCAGTGACATTCTGCTCTAAACTCCCTGGGTGGAAGACTTCAGCAGGCACAAGGAGGAGACTTGAAAGCAATTTCCTTTTTTCAGAGGTCTTGCACCATACATAGTGGTATTAGTGTATGTTCCTTCCTCTGTGAAGTGTTTGAGGGCACTAGAGCTGTAGATGCCTCAAGTCACTTGTTCATGAATATCTAATAAGTGAGTCTGCCCTCTCCCACTTGGGTTTATTCCTTCAGCTAGCAGCAAGGAAAAAAACATTCAGAAGAGACAATCCAGTCGGCTGTCTGGACATAAGAAAATAACTAAAACAAGGGATTAAAATACAGAGCATTCTATTCTTTTAATCCAGTATTAAAACATCAGTGGGGTTATACCTATATTCATAGATTCCAAGGCCAGAAGGGATTACTACAATCGCCTACTAGTCTGACTGCCTCCTGTGTAACACCGGTCATAGAACTTCCCCAAAATAATTCCTAGAACAGATCTTTAAGTCAAGACTGGATATTTTTCTAAAAATGGTGTGCTTGAGAATCCATCTCAACCTTTGATAGAGTTATTAACCACTAGAATAATTTAACTGTTAAAATTTTGGGCCTTATTTCCCATCTGAATTTGTATAGCTTCAACTTTCAGCTTTTGGATCACATTACACCTTTCTTCTTCTAGACTGAAGAGCCTATTAGAAGATATTTGTTCCCCAAGTAGATACTTCTAGACTGCGATCAAGGCTCCCCTTTAACCTTCTCTTTGTTAAGTTAATCAGATTGAGCGCTAAGTCTATCACTATAAAGAATGTCTTATAATCTTTAATCATTTGTGGCTCTTCTTTGAACCCTCTCCCATTTATCAACATCCTTCTTGAATTGTGGGCACCAGAACTAGAGACAGTTTAACACCAGTGACTGCACCAGTGCCAAATACAGAGGTAAAATAACCTCTGCTCCTACTTGAGATTCCTGTTTATGCTTCCCAGGATTGCATTAGCTTTTTTGGCCACAATGTCACACTGAAAGCTCATGTTCAGCTGATTACCCACCACGACCCCCAAATCTTTTTCAGAGTCACTGCTTCTCAGGATAGAGTTCCCCATCCAATAAGTATGGCCTACATCCTTTGTTCCTATATTTATATATTTACCTGTATTAAAACACATTGTTTGCTTGTGCCCAGCTTACTAAGTGATCCCTAGTTTTCTGAATCAGTGACCTATCCTCGTCATTATTTACCACTCCCCCAAATTCTGTATCATCTTTAGCTTTATCGGCTATGACTGTTTTCTTCCAGGTCACTGATAAAAATGTTAAGTAGAAAAGGGCTAAGAACCGATTCCAGCAGGACCTCCACTAGGAATACACCTGTTCAATGATTCACCATTTACAGTTACACTGTGAGTCCTATCAGCCAGCTTTTAATCCATTTAATGTGTCATGTTAATTTTATATCCTCCTAGATTTTCAGTCAAGATGTCATGTGATGCCAAAGTCGCATCCTCACAGAAATCTAAATATATTACACCAATACTATTACCTTATTTATCGTCTCATAAAAAGTGTACCAAGTTAGTTTGACAGGGATCTATTTTCCATAATTCCATGTTGAATGGCATTAATTATATTACCCTGCTTTCATTCTTTATTAATTGAGTTGTGCATCAGCCGCTTCATTATCTTGCCCAAAATTTATGTCAGACCAACAGGCCTATAATTTACCAGGTCATCCAGTTTCCCCTTTTTAAATATTGGCACAACATTAACTTTCTTCTGGAAAACCAACATTAACAGTCCAGCCCACTCCACAACTGTCTTTATAAAAACTTCTGGGTCCGAGTTATCTAAACCTATTGATTTTAAAATCAATAGGTTTAGATAACTCGGACCCAGAAGTTTTTAGTAGCTGCTGTTTAACATCTGTTTAGTAGCTGCTGTTTAACATCTGTTTAGTAGCTGCTGTTTAACATCCTGCAGAGATACTAGTGGAATTGAAAGAGTGTTATATGATATGACTACATCTCCAAATACTATACTTGGAGACTGGAAACACTTAAATCTAGAAGGAAAATTACCCTGTAAGTTACTACAAACAAACTAGTATTATAGAAACTGAGACATTTCTACATCATTTTATTGATACTGAATTAATTTGTATAGCATTTTGAAGACAAAGCGATATACTGGTAGTAAATTAAATATTACTAGATAGAGAAAAAAGCCTGGATCTCAGACTCTCTCCCTGCCACCATACATATAATTCTATTCTATTTCTTTTGTTTCTATTGTCTATAGTGATGTTATTAAAAAAGGATGTTGGACAATCTCAGTGGCAAGGTATGAACTACAAAATGCAGATCAATTACATTTAGAAAAAAGTATTCAGTGATTGCTAAGACTGAACTTCATCCTTTAGAAACAGTCAATTCTATGGCCTGTGGAACAAGAAGAGATAGGAGGTCTATATAACTAGATTAGGCATTTTGCTATGAAGTTGCAATGGCTCATGTAGCCAGAGACAGTGTATGAGTTCAAATTCACTATATTCCCAAAGATACACCTGATTGATTAGGTCAAGTGTGCACACACTGATGACCTTTTATAAGCATTTTTTAAAAAGCCCATAGCTACTACTTGCCCTTATAAAAATCTACTTACCCACTCACTTGGGCACATTTTTTAATGAGTAATAGTTTGGATTTTAGCGTATTAAAGACAGGCATGTAGATTTTGTGCCTGAAAGAAGGACAAAGTAGATGAATTTTTAAGGCCTCTGTATAAAAGTAACTAAAGACTGATGGAGGATTATGCAAAAGAACTAACATATACTCCTTTAGGCATGTCATTTGTCCATTGCATAAATCTCTATCGAGGTGCATTTATAACTAGTCAGTTTGCACTATGGTAATACAAATAATAAATAGTTTTAAGTGTTATGATGCCAATAACTAGCTGTAAGGACACTCCAAGCTTACAGCTACCACAACAGGAATGATTAATGTAGAGGCAATGTCTCAAACCAATAACTAGAACCATCTCCAAAGAACACATCTTTCCCCATCTGCCAAATTCATCTGAAGGCTTGAGTAAACAGACAGGCTTTCACTATGCACCGATAATCAGACTACTGACCCATGTGGGAAGCAAGCTCCAAAGTTAAGGGCAGCCCACAGAAAACACTCTGCCCACATCTAAGGCCTTTCAGAATCAAAGGCTAATTGGGGAAACTGGTCAGGCTTGTAGGCTGATCAGCTAATATACACACCCAGGTCCTCAAGGATTCTTATTGAAAGAAATGTGACTCAATGTTGTCTTAAACAATTTATTAAACAAAAATAAAATCAGGTATCACTAAAACTAGGCTGCTGTTTGTAATGCTAAACTAAAAAAAATAAATAATACAATTGCCCAATCAAGATGAAATCAGAGTTAGCATCAATATTGGATTCAAATTACATTACATTTGACTAGTTATCAGCATAATACAACAAATAACCCTTATAAATCCTAAAGAAAGCATCTAAGGAGGTGGCCATCCATTTGTTATAAACTAAAGCATTTTACCAAAGTGAATCAAATCAGAACTCGGAGCTGGTTAAATATTTTAACACTGAAATAAAGAAGTCTCTAATATCAGAACCACAACCTCAGAACCAGTTACAAACTTCCTCCTGGGACAACTTGTTTGGCAGTTTACAGCTGACTTAAGTTTCTCAGCACGTTCAGAAGATAGCACACAGTCTAATTATCTTTATGGGACTGTGCTGAGGGATATTTAAGTTTGGGTAATTTTCTGGTGCCTTCCCTGTGTGGACTTTACAAGTGCTCATTCACACTCATGCACACCATCACACCCTAAAATTAAAGAATAAAAAAGCTGGGACACCTCTCAGTTAACAAGAAAGGACAAAAATAGAAAAATAAGGCCAGGTCTACCCTACACGATTAGGTCGACATAAGCTGCCTTGCATTAACCTAGCTGCACAAGTGTCTTCACTTAAATTTGGCTCATGCTGACCTAGGTGCCTCTGTATGCCGATTTAGTAAGGCCACCTACGAGTGGTGTAGAGCAGTGGTTTTCAACCTTTTTTCATTGGCAGACCCCTAAAATTTTTCAAATGCAGAGCTTTGGAAATAAGTCTGTGGACTGCCAAGGGTCCACGGACCACAGGATGAAAACCACTGCTGTAGGGTCATAGTCGATGTAATTAGTTCAACAGGTCAGTGTTGAAACTCAGGCTACATCTACACTACAGCCAAGATCAACGCTCTGAGATCACTAGATCTCTAAATCGACCGCTGATGGACTGAAGACCTGCCAAATCGATAGCAGATCGCTCTCCAGTCGACTCCTGTATTCTACCCCCGACGAGAAGAGTAAGGTAAGTCGACAGGAAAAACTCTCCCGTCGACCCCCTGCGGTGCAGACCCCGTGGTAACTCGACCTAATGTACATCGACTCCAGATATGTTATTCACGTGGCTGGAGTTGCATAGCATATGTCAACTTACCGTGGTAGTTTAGACATAGCCTGAGTTGCTTACATCAACCTTTACTGGCTTTGAGGAGCAGTCTCACAATGATGATAATTGATAGATGTGTGCCTGGTGAGAACACACGATGCAGACACAAGGAGTCAAGTGTGCACACGCAAACAATTTAATAACTGCGGTAGCTTTATGCCTACATAAGCGAGATCAACAAAATTCTGTAGTGCAGACATGACCTAAGATAACAGGGGGTTCAAAACTCTTCAGCTCTTGTAATCTTAGACATCAAGTTCCTTTAAGTATTAAACTGATGCTGAGTTTTAAAGTCCTTTAAATTAAATACAAAAAATATTAGATTATAAATGTAGGCCTTAGCATAGGTTGTCAACTTCATATTTTAAACTGATTTTTAAAAAAACTATTTAAATTTTAAAAATCAATTTTTATCAACCCTCCCTCTGAGTGAAAAGGTCGAGATGACTGTCACCAGTGTATTGAAAGTTATGCACAAAGTCCTACAAAAAAAAAGGAAAGGACCCTGGCAACTAATAGCCACTCAACATTCATCGATCGAAATTAACATTTGAACATGTGACCAGATATCATTGTCTTAAAAAAATAAATGTAGTCATCTTTTTTTTAGGAACTGGATGTTAGATCAAATAGCTTATCTTTAGAAGTTTCCATCTGGACAGAGAAAAGTTACTGCAAAGCTTTAAGATAAAACCTATTTACAATAAAAATAGAGTTTGTATCAGATCTGTATTCCCATATATGCTATTTCTATCACAGGTCTATTAGCAAGAGTCTATCTGTTGACCTTAACTGCCAAAGAGGGGCACAGAGAAAGGTGGTCTCAATTAGCTTTCACCTCCTAGGGCTTTATAGATCAACACCTTAAATTGCATCCAGAAGTGAACATGCAGCCAGCGCAGCCTATGGAGCCTTGGTAAGCTATTAAACATCAAATGTCAACAGCACACTATTTAGTGTGATGTTTTGAATGGAGTCCCTCCCGCCAGCCTTGCTAAGCAGTGAGCTATGACATAGTCACAGCTTGCTTGTGTAGCCCCATTTAGCACCACTGTAATCCAATCTGGAGGTCATTAAAGCAGGGATAACTAGCTACTTCCACTTTTTCATGTTCTCTGTATGTGTGTATATATCTTCTTACTATATGTTCCATTCTATGATTCTGATGAAGTGGGCTGTAGCCCACAAACGCTTATGCTCAAATACATCTGTTAGTCTCTAAGGTGCCACAAGTACTGCTGTTCTTTTTGCAGATACAGACTAACACCGCTGCTACTCTGAAACATGAGGGAAGTGATCACAATGCTCATACCACGTACAGACAGAAAAATACTTTGGCCACTGAAGCAAGCTGGAATGCCATTGCCAGGAGAAAATGGGAATGCAAGGGAAGCCCTAAATCATGAGCTGCCTCAAAGAAGCAGCAAAGCCCTTCATTATCATATCGCCCCATGCACCATCCCCCGCCTTACTGTTAAGCTACTCCACTGCAAGCCAATATCAAGCTTCAACCAGCTCATACTAAGCCAAATGCCTATCCTGGACAGGCAATGGGAACGTAGAGCCATTACACTGGATCAGATTAAAAGGATTTGTAGAATTCAACCGTACAAAGTACAAAACAGGAGGTATGACAATACAGTGCTGTGGAATGCTAAGATAGCCCTTAGGGTTAGGAGTTACACATCTGTGCCTATGGTATCTCTAAAAAGCAAAGAACAATCACTTGAGCGATCCTCGCTACACTTCCACTGCCTGAAAATTAAACAGCTACAATGAAGGCTGTCAATTGATCTAAGAGTCAGTTTGGACAATTGTCCTTTGTCTATCACTAGCAGAAAACAGATGAACAAAACCAATAAAGTTCTGGCCTGAAACTGTACATGGAAATGCACAGTAGGAAGGAAATCTGAGAATTTCAGATATTGCCAGAGCATAGGTAATCCACCATCCCCAATGGGACTGGGCACATTTTGGGGGGTCATGATTTGGCCATTCTCCCTTTCTTTACAGCTAGGTAAGAAGGGGTTTGAAAATGTTTCTGCTGTCAGGGTCATGGAAGGAAAGGCTGAAAGCCACTGTGCTAGTCTATCCCTGACTTTCCCAATAATATCATCCTAAGGGTATGTCTTCATTAGCAATGTTAAAGCGCCGCCGTGGCAGTGCTTTAACGTGGCTGTGTAGTCGCAGCACCAGCGCTGGGAGAGAGCGCTGTAAAAAATAACAAAACCACCTCACCAGCGCTGGGGTACTGACTACACTGCCACTTTACAGCGCCGAAACTTGCAGCGCTCAGGGGGGTGCTTTTTCACACCTCTGAACAAGAAAGTCGCAGCGCTATAAAGTAGCAGTGTAGACAAGGACTAAGAGAACTTGGGGGAGGGACATAGTTAGCAATATCACTATCTAGGCGGGTGTTTCTTGATCAAGGGCCTAACAACCACTCATTTGACAGACACTGGCACCTAGCACTTCCCTCAGAGGAGCATTGATTATTTCCTCTCAAATTCTACAAGCCTAGGGTGTACAGATCTAGTCCACAGGCCACAGCCAGTATTCTCCCAGCATCTGTAAAACTTCAGTAAGCCAAACTGGCCAAAGCTAACCCAGAGTCAATGCAGTGTTTGCATCCCCATATGAACCCAGTCCGCAGCTGAAGCAGAGCGGTTGCCGGGGACAGAAGGGGGAAGAGGGATGAAAGGTCATCAGCATGAGAAACGCTTGAGGTGGCAACTCATTCACTAAACTATCCATCACACAGAACTCTTCCTCTGGATGAAAAGTTTGCACCTGCCCTTGTACCTTCAGCAAACCCAACTGAAAAAAACTGGAGAGAATCTTCACCTCACTGAAACATGCACACTTCATCTAGCATGTTTGTAGCTATTTTGTCTTTCAAAGACAACAGTTAACCCTAGAAGAGTCCTAAAACATGCTAACTGACTTAATACACATGCTATGTTCCCAGAGAAGCACTTGTTGTTTAGGCAGAAAACCATCTTTGTATTTTGAAAAAAAAAAAAAAAGGGATGTTCCCCCCGCCCCCTTCAATCTGCCTGTCTGACACAGTGTTCTCTAGTTCTCAAAACAAAGGTTTGAGAGTCAGGACCAGGGTTTTAATCACATTTCCACCTTAGCCCTGCTGTGTAATCTCTGACAGCCACAACCATTCTTCCCTCACTTTTCCTGTTTTTACACAAATATTTACCTATTTCCAAAGATGCTGCATCTTAATGTTTGTAAGGTGCTTTGAAACTCCAGACAGGAGTTATCCATTTATCCGAAAGTCTAAAACCCTTATTGTGGGCACTCTAAGCCACTATACCTAGAGGAGATGAAAAATCTCTCACCAACTGTACATATAATCTATGTTTGGGAGCAGCTGTTCTTGATGTATTCTTGAAATGATCAAGGCCAACTAAACTAGTGAAAAGAAACAAACTAATAAATAGACTACAATAAAAAAAACCCAAATTAGTTCACATAACCAGTGAATGTTGGATTTATATCCTAGTAGTGTTTTCATAATCCAACAGATATCCAGACTGTATCATCTTGTGACACCCATTCACATGATTATAAAGTGTGTCGATACGTCACTCATTTCACCACACTTCAGTGCCCTATAACTGGAATGCAAGTTTTGAAGAACTAGAAAAGACTATCCAGCTTTTAAGGCAATCTCCTTGTAATGCATGTAATTTCTGCAGGTCATTAATACCATGTCAGTATCTTTCTTTTAACAAACTTGTCTGGTTACTATTATAGTTGTGTGCTATTTTCCTAGTTAAAAACAATGTTCATCTGCACACAATGATGAGTTCTTGCTTTTCTACCACAAATTACACACTTACATAAACTCACCTCTCAGAAATGGGAACAGAAGTCAGGTCTCCTTACTGACTACCAGTCCCCTATTCTAAGCAATGCTGCTATGCTAAAGAAATTAATCCCCACAGCATTTTAAATTTCCTGCCTTCAGTCTGCCTCTGCCCCCATTTGAATTTCAGGATGTTAAATATGCTCCGTAATATGTATTAAATTAGTGTAAAAATGATCTAGGTCATGTAGCATGTTGTGTATTTCAGTTACACGCCAACCTTCAAAAGGCCTTTCCTTCTCTTCCTCTTGCCCTCCTCTCCTCCAAATAAAAGAGGCTGAACCATCATACTCTTCTAGAACAATGACCTGCTTTGGCTACATTCCACCATAGTGAGGTGGAAGTAGATTTTCTGCCTGCCACTGCTAGTGGATGTCAACATGGAAGTCTAAAATGGAGAGAAAAGATGGCAGTATTTATAAAGATTCATAAGGAGAAAAGACAGTATCATTTCAGGTAGTATCATTGTACACGCAGTGATTCCTAAAGGCCTGAAGATACAAACCTAACAGATGGAATTAACATATTTCAGGTTCTTTTTTTCTTAAGAAAAAGACTCGGCTAAATAGAACTGGAAGGCAAAAAAGAGTCAGGTACACTACTGACTGCTCTCTAGCCCCCAAACACTGAGGCATTTTCATGGGACAATCAAGTCTCTTTTCCCGTTCCCGTTATGTTATATGTGGAGGATGGTCTTGTAGCTCACACATGGTAGGGAGTCCTGGCTGTGGTGTACTTGTGACCCTGGGCAAGTTACTACTTCTCTGAGACTGTTGAATTCTGTAAGATGAGGATAATATTTAACCTCTCTCTCAAAGGGGTGCTGTGAAGATTACTAATGTTGGTAAAGAACTTTTGAGATCTTGCAATGAAATAGAAAGTATTTTAATTTTGTTTCTGACTCAATGGTTGACAAGCAGACAAGGCATTATCAGGTATGCCCCAGTTCTAGTCACCATTAATACAGACACCTTCTGATTTTCGATAAGACTTTTCATCTCTATGCCTGTGTCTTCTCTATAAAATGGGGAAAACATCTGCCTCAGAGAAACATCGAGAAATTAGCTATGTTAATAAAACACTGAAAATTAAAAGTGCTATAAACATTCTAAATCACTGTTACTTAAAGGAGTGAAAGTGTGTGGATAAAGGACACCAGTTTCAAAAAAGTGAGTTATTTATTTTGAAAGAAACCTTTAGAAGAATCCTACAGTAGGTTCAAATGAGGTCATCTTACATATAATGCAATTCTGATATTCTGGTGCCAGTAATGCATCAGTGCACATGTGCATATTCAATCAATTTATTCTACAAAGTTCTTTATATTTTAGCAATGTGTATTTAAGAACTGCATGTCAAGGGTTATTTTTTCCCAAGGAAAGAAAAAAAACCTGTCAGATCATATTTTCTTTCTAGTTTGATTTTCCTTCACTACACAAATAAAAATATTGCTTAACTACAGCAAGGGGGAGCCCAGGTTTCAAGAGTTTGCTTTCTGTTCAGCTATATAACAATTTACTATAGGGCTTCTTTACTTTCAAACTCCTGGGCAACTGAAATTGTGTTTCACTGCCTACACTGCAAGGTAACACCACCAGTTCCTGTCTCTAGTAACCAAGTGCCATTGTTTTATTTCCCATTTTTTAAAAAAATGCATTATTTAGGACTTACACTGTCTTTTTTCTTTTTTTAAATAAATGATGCTAAGAAGCATACATACCTCCAACAAATAACCACACTAGCTCTTCTTTTCTTGAATAGAAGTGCTTGCAATTATAATCCAAAAATCTTCAAAAAAGTTTCATTTTAAAAAGAAATTGGAGATAAAGTCCATAGGAAATAGGATACAGTCTGAGGTGTGGGTGTAATTTGCCTTCTAGATTTGTAGACAGCTGTAGTTAGTACTTTAGGTCAGTTTCAGAGCAAACCTTGACAAAAATGCTTCTTTGCACAGGAATAAGACCTGCTGGAATTAACAAGCATAGCAAGAAACAGAAAAATCATTAATAGCTGATTGCTGCTGTTTCACAGACATATACTCATGCTCTGCTAAGCCAAACAAAAGTCTGATGCAGAGGAAAGAGAATTAACTATTACTTGGAACACTGAGCTTTTGACATAAGTGTCAATGCCTTGTTAAGCAACAACACATTTGAAATCAAAGGCAGGAAAAGGAGCCATTAAAATTAACACCCAAGCCAGCCACTTTGAGCTAACAACGTAGAGATGGTGAAGTAGGGGGTGAAGAATAAAAAGTTCTTTAAACCTCAAGAATTTGTGACTATTACGGACTGTACTGCCATCATAGCACAGAGTACCTTGTTTCACAGACACGTAAAAAGTGCTGCAAGGAATCCAAGGCCCAAAATTTTCATAATTGCATGTGCATAAATACACAGAATTACACTGTTTGCAAATGCAATTGTGGTAACTGCTTGTGCACCTTTTTTAAAAAAAAATCTGGTCCTAAATAGTAAATTATAAGTGAAAGATCAGATCAGACGGCCCGGTAAGAACAACTTGTTTGTCCTCTCCCTCCCCCCATTTATGGATTTGGAAGTTTTACCAGAAACCTGTCAGAGCCCAATAAGGAGAAAGAAAGTGTCTCATCTTTCATCCATGCTTCCAAGACCCTGGTGAAAAGCTCAATCCTTAGTTCCCAACCTAAGCTGTCTGGACTCCTACTAGCATACTGCCCTCAACTCCGCTCCAGGATTTAACCTTTTCCAGTCTGATAAATTTCAAGACTCCCTTCACACCATTGTTGGAAGACTAATCTATCTTTTACCCCACCCTCTCACCGCACCAGTGGCTTCTAATTGGTGGGGTGTCTCCCCTATCCTCCTTCTCCTGCCATCTCCATTTTTGGAGTCTCTCCCCCTATGAATAGACTGAGTATCTGTTTCTGATCAGCTTTGCCAAACACCAGCAGAGTGAAACTGGAGACTTATTTTTCACTGCTGTCCTTAGGGTTCTGAAAAGCAGCCATGAAAATGACCAGAGATTTGTCAGTTTCACTGAGGCTTGACAAAGCTATGAACAAGCAATTTGGGCACTGAACTGTGTGCCAACTCAAATAGCACTGCTTTAGTTCATATTCCACAGGATTTAGCAGATATAGGATGAAATATTTTACTCTGGAAAAATTAATCCCCTTTAGAAAACTAATTTACAATCTACCTGAAACAATGTAAAGTTATCCGGAAAGGGGGAGATTCAGCTGTATAATTTCCATTAAGCAGACATACAGATAAGCTTCCTGCACTGTTTGAAGTGGGTGCTAGCTCATGAAAGCTTATGCCCAAATAAATTTGTTAGTCTCGAAGGTGCCACAAGGACTCCTCGTTGTTTTTGCTGATATAGACTAACATGGCTACCACTATGAAAACTGTTTTAAAAGCATCCTCCTTCATGTCTAAAGGATTCTGCCCAGATAAACAGGGATCCAGTCTCTTGGGCAGCCATCTAAACCATTCCATACAATCCCTCAGAATCATACTATAAAAAGCCTCATTACATGCTAAGGAATAGCCTACTACATGATAAAATAATCACTGTCCATAGTGCTGAGTGAAACGGTAAACAATGGAAGTCAGTCCCAGCATGGATATGACCTGAGACTCAGCATATGATGCCATATCACACAAGTAATCAAGAATTTAAGCCTTGTTACTGAATTTATGTGCTCTGAAGCATAAATTATTTACAAATTTCTGTCTCTAGGTACCTCCTTGGGTTTTGCTTAATTTCTCCTACCAGCATGTTAAAGGAAAATAACTTAAGAATATACAACAGAGTTATTATGTACTT
>NW_025423064.1:0-164670 GCF_020497125.1 Mauremys mutica
GGACAGGCCCTATGAATGCAGTGAGTGTGTGGGAAACCTTCAATCGCAGTTCGCACCTTATTAGGCATCAAACAATCCACAGAGGAGAGAGGCCCTATGAATGCCGTGAGTGTGGGAAATGCTTCACTAGCAGCTCAAACCTTTCTCGACATCAGAGAATCCACACAGGGGAGAGGCCCTTTGAATGCAGTGAGTGTGGGAAAAGCTTCACTAGCAGCTCAGACCTTTCTCAACATCAGAGAATCCACACAGGGGAAAGGCCCTATGAATGCACTGAGTGTGGGAAAAGCTTCAATCGCAGTTCGCACCTTATTAGGCATCAAACAATCCACACAGGGGAGAGGCCCTATGAATGCCGTGAGTGTGGGAAATGCTTCACTAGCAGCTCAAACCTTTCTCGACATCAGAGAATCCACACAGGGGAGAGGCCCTATGAATGCAGTGTGTGTGGAAAACCTTCAGTCGCAGCTCAACCCATGTTAGCCATCAGAGAATATGCAAGTGAGATAAATGTTGTAAAAATCTCTAGGGCTATCAAGACTTTCTGTTCTTTAATACTTTTCCTGATTCCCACATAGTAACTTTTCAAGCTCTTTGAACTGTGTGCAGCACCGTTATCCCTCAGCTTGTCCAGATGAGTGGCCCATTTTTGCTTTTTGCAGTTCGCCCTCTTTTGAGATGGACCTATTTGTCCTTTCTATTGTCCCACAAGTAATTGGAGTGTGCCCTTCCTATGAGGAACCAGGGAGCATCACATTTATACCATTCTCCTATTGCAAAGTTATTATTAGAGTCACCAGTGATCCAGATTGTATCCTTGCCAATTGTTCTCACGTTGCTCTGGGTTGTGCTGAAGAGCAGATATATTGGGAATTTTTCAAATTATATGTAAATGAAGAGGAGCAGGGGCAGGAAAACAGTATAATTTCAGCTTCTGTGACACTGGAAGGAGATGGGGTGACTCAGAGATTCCCTCCTTCCCCCATCACTGCAGAACTGTTACCTTTTGCCTGAGCCAGGCAGAGTTTATCTTCGTCACAGTCTATCACTTCTCAAAGTGTCATGTGATGAAGCATTCTCTCGTTGTCTGTGCTTGCAGATGATATTTTGATTCTTTAATCCTATATCGAGTCGCTATGACTGGAGATGAAAGTGTCAAAGTCCTGGGAGGGGAATTCAAATGGATCCCAAATTACAGTGTGATCATTTAGAGTTTAAATCCCAGGTTCCATCTATTGTAAAGCCACTTCGGCAAGAGGGCTGTTTTTCCCTCATTATGGGGATGCTACGATACTAAAAAATTTGTAAATAACATAACTGACTATGGAGACAGGGATGAGTGAAGCAGGTTTGAATGGATCAGAGGAGAAAGTGATTGGAGACTCTCTTGTCCCGATTCTGAATAATCAGATGTAACCTGCTCTGGAATTTCACTTGACACTTTCTTTGTCATGTATTGTCTCTCTGTGATGTGGGTTTCTATCTTTCCTGAAGGCTGTTTGGTCACCCAATTGGATATTAGTTCAGTTTGATAGGATGTAGCTCAGATTTATTGAAGAATTTAAGACAATGACCCTTTGCTAAAGTTACCAATTAAAATGAAATTATAGGTGAAGTTATTGGTTAAAGAGTAAGAGACTGTGTGATAATCTGAATTATTTTGGAAAACCGAAAGTTGTCTTGGTTTTGTGTTTTGTTAGTCATACAGGAAATGTTGGCTAATCTTGAAAAGTTAATTAGATTTCATTTACCCTGGTTCCTCAACTGTTGCTACAGCTCTAGTACCCATCAATCCAAAGACTGAGAGAAATGGAGAGTTCCAACCATTGTCCTTTTAGTATCTTATTGTTCCTCTCTCTGTTTTTTGTGCTGGCCTTTCTATTCTATCACTTTCTGCCTTTGTTTAGTTGGTCACAGTTGGTTTCCATCACTCACATTTGTTTCTTTAAATCTCTATCCGTTGTTAAATACATTTTTTGCTTGTTCGATAACTGTACTCAGGTGCTGTGTGAGATACAGTAGCAATGGTCCACAGTAAAACTAGTAACCTGGGATACTTGGGGAAGAGAGGATCTGGGATTTCACCGGGTATCTGGTGATCCGGGCTGGACCCCAGAGGGGGACACATTGAAGGAACTCAAGGGTTAAGGTGGCTGCTGTAGCTCAGAGGAGGGTCTTGAGTTCCAGCAGGCTGGTGAGTTTGGTCACTAAATCCAGCTGCCAAATGCAAAAGTCCCTCTTCCTTGTGGCAGGTGGCAACAAGGAGACTCACAGCCCTTAGCACCCTGAGAAGGGTCACAATGTGTCTCAATGTTGATCCACCTGTCAAGTTCACACAGGGAAAGCTCCCGATAGCACAAAACTCTGCCCTATGAAATCATGGAACATGTGCTCTTCGCTCTGTGAAAGCATGTAAAGAATCCAAGCGCTGGAGGACAGGGTTTGGGTCCAGAGCGACCAAGACAAATTGGAGGGTTGGGCCAAAAGAAATCTGAGGAGGTTCAACAAGGAGAAGTGCAGAGTCCTGCACTTAGGACGGAAGAATCCTATGCACTGCCACAGCCTGGGGACTGACTGAGTGAGGGGGGTTTGATAGCAGCCTTCAAGTACCTGAAAGAGCAGCAGTGTGGGCTTTCTCCTGGCCACTTTTGCCTGGAGGCCTTTCTAGAAGAGAACTGGGAACGGAGTTAGAAAATCCAATGTGAAAACCAGAACCTCAGGTTTAGAGTCATTTATTTATAATATTAAATCTTCAATTCTAGTGTCACAGTCAATACAATTGCTTCAGCCTGATAGTTGCCCAACGGGAAACTTAACGTCTCTTCAAGGGGAGTGGAGAGAAAGCATTTCAGAGTCCAAGAGAGACAAGGCGGGTGAGGGTAAGAGCTTGCAGAGGACCAACCTCTGTTGGTGAAAGAGACAAGCTGTGGAGCTAACCCCACACACTTCTTCAGTTCTGTTTAGCCTGGAAGTTCGTCTCTTCCATAACCAGCAGTTAGAACATAAGAACAGCCACACTGAGTCAGACCAGTTCATCTAGCCCACTCTCCCGAAAGGGGCCAATGCCCGGCGCCCCAGAGGACCCCTGGGACCAACATGGATACAACACCACCACAAACAAGGTTAAAAGTCAATGCACATGGGAGAAGGATCTTGTGTTTCATTCCTTATGGCCTAGTCCCATCATGTGGCCATTTCCTTTTCTTCCTTTCTGTTAAAAGCTTTGGTGTTTTGTACAGAAACATTATTTCCCCAGGAGAGACCCAGGAGTGGGGGCTGCATTCCTGTACCAAACAGTCAGTGGAAGGGGGCAGACAAAGGCCTATTAGGACCAGGCATCCGTCACTGTCAAAAGATCATCTCCCTCCTGCAGGTCACTGGCAGCCTGAATTTGTTCCTTATCCTCCCAGAGTCTGGGGGCTGGAATCAGCACTACCCAGCCCCTCCGTATGTAGCAGGAACAAACACAAACCTGGTCTTTAAAACAAGCTGTCCCCTTCCTTCTCAGGGAAGATTTTTCTGTGATTGAAGTTGAGCTTCAGTTCCCCTCTCCTGGGGCGGGGCTGGTGTGGGGCCAGCTCCAGGTGAGATCTGTTTTCACCTTTGCCCCCTTTCAGTCACTCTGGGATCCTAACTCTGCTCCCAGCTGTCAGGCAGCTTCCAGCCCATCCACCCTGCTCATTAACTCTGTGGTCATATGTCACTCCCTCTGCCAGCACTCACAGCTTGCAGGAAAGCTACTCCTGCCAGATGCATTGGTATAGTGGTGTGCATGGGTGCTTTCTAAGCACTTCATCTGGGTTTTATTCCCAGTCAATGCAATAATGGCTTTTCTCTTTTGTTGTTTCCTCATCTGGAAGTGGTACAATTTCAGTCACATTGTGTTACAATCACATTATCTATAGAATGAAACAATAAACATGTCGAAGTCCAGCAGGTCATACAGGATGGAGGCACACAAGGGGCTGGAATGTGTCATCTGAGAAAGACAGAACACTTGGAAACCTGCATCTCCCGTCCCCTGGCCTTGCGTGTTATGATTCCAGCTGCGTGAGCTGTTTGTAGGATGTTCCGGCATGATGGGGAAATGAAGTTTTGAGTCAGTTTTTGCTCCTGCAGATTCCTTTGCTGTTACAATTATAATGACATGAACAAAAGGGAGGCACAATAAACAAAACCCCAAATTGCAATACAGGTGGGGAAAGAGACGATCACGGTTAAGCCAAACACGTCAAAATAAAAATTAATACAAAAAAGGGGAGGGGGGAAGAGATCAGGTATGTGGAGATCCCCTTGATAGTTCAACGCACATTGTTAGAATCAAAGTTCAGACTTGACACTGGAAAACCTGCAACTACCTGTCTCTCTGAACACCTGTGATGAGCAAGATGGAGTTGGGACACCTGTTCTGCTTCAGTCATTTATTGTCTCTCTGTTCTCTCCTTCTTCTCCCCCCAATTCCTCGTCTCCAATGTCTCTGCCTTTCTCCTCTTGCTCCCTCTCCCCTGCCCTTTCCAGGAACTCACACTCTACAGCATTTAGGACAAGCCAGAGCTCCCATGTTCTGCACATGAGCCTGTGTCAGAGGACGTGTGACCCCCGTCAGAACCAGTCACCAGATCAATATGACCCTTTATGGGCGACTTCTCTGCCTGCTCTGCAATTTACACACACCCACTGAAGGGGGTGGGGTACAGCTCTGACTGAGAGGCCTCACAGGAGAAACTTCAGCCCAAAGACAAATTTGTGTGAAATGCTGAGAAGTGAAGAGCCCCCTTCCCCTCCCCCCCAAATCCCCAGAACTCTAGTGTCACCCCCATGGCACCAGCACAGGGAACCCAGTGAAATGGGGTTACAGAATACAAGGGGGAGGGAGCAGGGGAGAGAGGTGACAGGGAATCTCTCTCTTTCCTTCTCTCTTCACTTTCTGTTCATCTCTTTCCTTCCAGGAGCTGCAGTCACAGCAGGGAGGGGTTTGTCTCTTTATTAGGGATCCCTCTGTGTCACGGAGGCTGCAAAAATCATAGATTCTGTGGCTTCTGCAGTGGCCACTGTGGCTGACTCCGTGGTTGCCCCAGCAGCTGGCCTGGGGACAGCTTGAGCAGTGGTTCCGAGGGTGGCAGGAGCAGCCACAGCTCAGTGGCTCCTGGCACCTGTCCCGAGGTGGCCGGAGCAGGGCTGGCCTCTGGGGCTCCCCTCACCTGGCAGCATCTGGAGTGGCAGTGGGTCCCCGGGGCTTCTCCCCCAGTACATGGTGCCACGGGCCCCCTGGACTCCCTGCACCCACAGCTGGTGCCACGGACCCCCTGGGCCTCCCTCCCCACAATTCAATGAGGGGTATTTATGGTATAAGTCATGGCCGGGTCATGGGCAATGAGCTTTTGGTTTTTGCCCGTGCTCTGTCCATGACATTTACTAAAAATACCCGTGATTAAATCTTTGCCTTCCTCATTATCGATCAAATAAATCGAAACGCCTCCACCTGCAAGTGGATTTAGCCCAGGACCCTCAGAGTCAGCAGCTGTTACGCCCCCACTGAGCTCTCTGGTCAGGTGTCCTAGCGCTGGAAGCCTCCTGTTTAGATCCTAAAATAGCGTTTTTGCACCGGGGGGGCTGAAATTTTGGACCGGACATTGTAGCTCCACCGTTATTTTACTGAATTGCTTCAAAACAGCAAGTCAGGAAAGTCTCCTAAGTGCCAGGCTCTCTGGGCCATGGTAAACAGCTGCCCCTGCTCTCCAGGTAAGGTCTGTGCGTTGCAACCCCAGCAACGTACACACAAGCTCCGCAACTGAAGGGGGGCTCAGACAGTGACAGGGTTTGGTAAACACAAATACTTCAGACTATTAACTCCAGGTCCCTTCCTTTCTTATAACGCCCAGGTGAGTGAGGGCCAGTCACCTGGTAATACCATGGTGTTTATCTTTTTTTTTTTCCCCCCCCCCCCCCCCAAAAACCTTTTTTTTTTTTAAAAGACTACCTCTCAGGACATTTATCTTCTGCACGTAGCCCTCTACAACCTACCCCCTGCCACCTCACCCCCTGCAAGGCCAGCCCCATGTGTCCCAGACCAGTCCCGCAACGCCCCGGCTCCAGCCAACCCCTGCTTAGCTACCCCCCTGCCACTGCCTCCAGCCAGCCCCCGCACCCCATGCCACTGCCTTCCAGACCAGTCCCTCGCACCCTCATGCCCCATTGCCCTGCAGCCAAGCCCCTCAACCCCATGCCCTGCCAGCTGCCAGCCCCTCTCTGCAGCCAGCTCTGCACCCCAGCCCCTGCCTGCAGCCCTGCACCCTCTGCCCTGCCCGCACAAGCCGCATCCTCCCTGCCCTGCCTGCAGCCAGCCCCACACCCCCAGCCCACAGCCAGCCCCTGCCACACCCCCTGCCCTGTCTCCAGCTAACTCCTGCCGCACCCCCCTGTGGCCCCGCCCACAGCCAGCCAGCCCCCACACACCCCCAGCTGTGCACACCCTGCCCTGTCTCCAGCCAACTCCTGCCGCACCCCCCTGCCTGAAGACCAGCCAGTCCCGCACTCCTCTGTCTCCAGCCCTGCCAACCCCTGATGCACCCCCCTGCTCCCTGCCTGAAGCCAGACAGCCCACCCCACACACCCCTGTCTCCAGCCAGCCCGGGCACCGCTTGCCCTGCCTGCAGCCAGACCCTACCTCCAATCAGCCCCTGCCCTGCCTCCAGCCAGCCCCATGGCCACTGGTGCCCTGCAGTTCCCAGGGCAGTAACCCTACACACCTGCTTCAATGAGGGGGGCAGGGAGCAGCTGGGACCCACACATGTGCACACCCGAGGGTGACCAGACAGCAAGTGTTGAAAAATCAGGACAGGGAGTGGGGGGATAATAGGATCCTAGATAAGGAAAAGACCCCAAAATTGGGACTGTCCCTATAAAATTGGGACATCTGGTCACCCTAGCACACCCCCAGGACTCCTGGGTTCCATTGCTGGGTTTCCTATTGGTTCCACTGCTGGTTGTTTTCCTTTTCCTGGGGGACTCTGGGCAAGTTGCTCCCTCCTCTAGGGCTCCGTCCCCAGCAGTCAAATGGGGATTTTGTACCTTCCAGCTATTGGAAAGTGCTGGGAGAATCCCCCAGCCAAAGCTGCTCTGACAGAGCTAAGCAGCATCTGACCACTCAAGGTCGGCGCGCACTGCCCAGGAGGAGTGTTTGGCTCTGGGGTTTCACTTCAGCCCAGTCTCTGGAGAGGGGCCCAGCCATGGGGTTTGGCTCAAGAAGACCAAGTCTCCAATTTGTTAAGGGTCGTTTTGAATTCCAATCCTGAGCTCCAAAGTGCTTGGTGTCAGTTGCACATTTTTAGAACGGATACTCTCCACTCCATTTTCCAACTCATCATTCATACTGTTTACCCACCTCCACTAGGCCCGGAACCCTGCCAAAGAAGGAAAGAGGATTGGTTTGGAATGGGTTTTTGACAAATCCATGCTCACTTGTCCTAAGAAATCAAATTCTCCTGTAGGTGCTGCTGACAAACTGAGTGTTTTAAGAATGTATTGCAGTATCTCTCCAGCTATGGAAGTGAGGCTGGCTAGTCTGTAAGTCCCAGGGGTCTCTTTGTTCCCCTTTGAAAGACAGGTCCTGTCTTGTTCATGGATGGGAAGATGTTTTTTTTCAGGTGTTGTGTATTTGGTTGTCATGGGTTTTGTTACTATGGCAACTGAGTTAGACTATTAAGGGATAGCTCAGCCGGTTTCAACCGGCTGAGTGAGCTCTCTGTAATCTGTAAATAAAATGGACGTTTTGGTTAGCTGTCTGCTCTCTGGCCTCAAGTGATTGCTTCCTACACCGGCTGCCCCAAGGATATAAAACTGGCGACGAGGGTGGGATGCTGGTGCTGCTCCAGTAACAGAAGGAAGTAGAAGTCAAGTGTAAAGACCAAACAAAGAAAAAAAGCTGCTTGTTTGCACTGACTGTGAAAGTGAAACTAAAAATCTTGGCTACTCTGACCAGGCCCCTGGAGCCTTTTGATGAGAATACAGAGCAGTGGCATGTGTATACTGGAGCGTTTTGAGCTTTTTGGTATTGCAAATGACATTACAGAAGCGAAGGAAAGGTGCCAATATTCTTAACTGTTGTAGGGGCTAAAACCTACCCTCTGCTATGCGGCTTACTACACCCTGTTTAAGCCTGAGACTAAATCTTACAGTGACGTTGTGGAAATCCTGGGGTCTCATTTCTCCCCCAAACCACTGGTAATTGACTGAAAGATATAGGTTCCACAAAAGAGACCAAAAGGAAGATGAAACAGTTGTACAATTTGTAGCCATTTTAAAAAAGCTAGCAGAACACTGTGAATTTAAAGAGATGTTAAATGATGCCCTGCGTGACAGGTTAGTGTGTGGCCTCTGCAGTGAAGCTATACGGAAGCGCCTACTGATCAGAGGCTCAGCTTACATTACAGAAGGCTGTTGATATTGCTGTCTCCATGGAACTGGCTGCAAGGGAGGCACAATACATCGGTGCATCCCCTAGGGTGCAAAAAGTGTCACAAGAACTGACCCACAAAACGGTGCAGAGTCAAGAATGTTACCGCTGTGGGTAAGCCGGGTCCACCAGGCATCAGAATGCTGGTGTAAGGACCTGGTGTGTCCGACACTGTGGCAAAAAGGGACACATTGAGTATGCCTGTAAACAAAAGAAAAAGAGGCCTGTGGTCTGGCCGACAAAAAAGAGGAACCTTTTCATACCCTAGAGCAGACCCAGGTATGATCAAGGTGACACCTCCTCACAAGAGGAAGTGCCACTGCATGTTTTGTCTTTGGCAGCGGGCTCACATGAATACTGGGTAACCCCTTTATTGGAGGGCAAACCTATACGCATGGAACTAGACACCGGTGCAGCTGTCTCGCTGGTTCCTGAGACTGTGTATAAGGAAAAGCTACAGCATCTTCCGCTTAAGGCAACAAAAACTGTTCTGAAGACGTATACGGGTGAAGCTGTGCCCATGTTGGGGCACTATTGATGTTAAGGTGGAGCTCAATGGACAGACAGCTAAATTGCCACTGTTTGTGGTGAGAGGTGACTACCCAGCCTTAATGGGTAGGTCTTGGCTTGGGAAGATTCAGCTGAACTGGGGCAGAAGTGCACCGGATGACTAAAGAAGAAACCAGTCTAACCCTTATACTAAGGAAACATGCTGCTGTTTTTTGGAGATGATTTGGGAAGTATGAAGGGAATCACTGTGACATTGAACATTAAACCTGGCAGTCCACCAAAATATCTGAAAGCCCGAACTGTGCCATATGCCATCAGGCCAAAAGTTGAAGCTGACCTGGAGCGCCTGGTCACCAATGGAGTCCTAATACCAGTTACCCATAGCTCATGGGCCACTCCTATCGTTCCAATAGTGAAGAAAGATGGCTCTCTCCGGATTTGCAGTGATTTTAAAGTCACTGTCAACCCAGTGTTGTGTGCAGAGCAATACCCGCTTCCCCGCATCGATGACCTCTTCGCAGGCCTGGCTGGGGGACAAAAGTTCAGTAAGATTGATCTGAGTCAAGCATATTTACAGATGCACGTCGATGAAAAGTCCCAAGAGCTGTTGACTATTGTGACTCATAAGGGGCTTTATCGATACTGTCGCCTACCCTTCGGAATCACATCGGCTCCCGCCCTGTTCCAGAGGGCTATGGACCAGATCTTGTGTGGCTTGTCAGGAGTTCAGTGCTATCTGGATGATATCCTGGTCACTGGAAGAAATGAAGAGGATCACTTAAAGAATTTAGAGGCTACCCTACAAAGACTGGAAGAGTATGGCCTACGATGTTCGCAAAGACAAGTGTGAATTCTTCAAGCCCTCTGTTGAATATTTGGGACACATCATCGATTCTGCAGGTCTTCATAAGGCCCCCTGCAAAAGTTAAAGCTATGGTGGAGGCTCCCCCACCTCGAAATGTAAGCCAGCTGCGCTCATTTCTAGGACTCCTGGAACTATTATGGAAAAGTTCATCTCACAGTAAGCCACACTGCTTAAAACCACTTCATGAGCTCCTTGGGCAGAACAAGGCCTGGAAGTGGACTGAAGCCTGTGATGTTGCATTTAACAAAGCTAAGGATGCATTGTTAAATTCTGAAGTTCTAACGCACTTTGATCCATCCTTACCCCTTGCAATTGGCCTGCGATGCTTCCCCTTATGGAGTGGGCGCGGTCGTGTCACACATTATGCCTTCGGGAGAAGAAAGGACCTATTGCTTTTGCTTCACGCCCTCTAAGCAAAAGCAGAAACTAACTACGCCCAAATCGAACGTGAGGCATTAGGAATTGTTTTTGGAATTAGGAAGTTTTCATCAGTACCTGTTTGGGCAAAAGTTTACTCTTCTTACAGACCATCGACCTCTGACATCAATTTTTGGACCCTACACAGGCATTCCCCCATTAGCTGCTAGTCGTATGCAACGTTGGGCATTGATACTTTCTGCACACACATATGAAATCAAATATCGGAAATCCACTCTGCACGGCAATGCAGATGGCCTCTCAAGGATGCCTTTACCGGTTCAAACGTCAAGAATAGTGCCCAAAAGGAAATCTTCTACTTTGAACAGGTAGAGAATACACCCATCACTGCTACTCAGATAAAGAAGGCAACCCGCGTTGACCCAATATTATCCCAAGTTATGGACCTGGTGATGCATGGAAAATCTCGACAAACCTCTCCGGTCTCACCCGACCTTGTTCCCTACATGTCCCAGGCGGACGGAGTTATCGGTCTAATCTGGTTGTTTGTTGTGGGGGAGGCGTGTCATTATTCCACCACCCCTGAGATCACAGATGTTAGAACAGCTACATTCCGGTCACTGTGGAATAGTGCGCATGAAGGAAATTGCACAAAGCTATTTTTGGTGGCCTAGATTGGACAGTGCTATTGAAGAGAAGGCAAAAGCTTGTATGTCATGTCAGGGTGATAAGAAATGCACCCCAGTGGGCACCCCTACACCCATGGGACTGGCCTGAAAACCCGTGGCAACGTATTCACGTTGACTTTGCTGGCCCCCTTGAAGGAAGCATGTTCTTGGTGGCTGGTAGATGCCCATTCTAAATGGCCAGAAGTCTCTATAATGCAGTCCACTACTGCAGAGAGTACTATCCAAAAACTACAAGGACTCTTTAGTTGTTTTGGTCTGCCAGAACAACTTGTGAGCGACAACGGACCGCAGTTCATCTCTCAGGAGTTTCAAAATTTTATGAAGGCAAATGGGATACACCACATCACGTCAGCACCATATCATCCATCCACCAACGGATTAGCTGAAAGATTTTGTGCAGACAATGAAAAACGCTTTGAAATCAGCAAAGGGACAACACTCCATTCAAAAGCGTCTGGATACCTTCTTACTTTCCTATAGAAACACACCTCATGCTACGACCTAGGCTTCCCCAGCCTTTCTAATGATGGGACGACAGCTGCGCACTTGCTTTGATCTGCTGAAACCTTCTGAACCCAGACAAACTGTGCAACATCAGCAGCAATATCAAGTCATCAGACGGGCACCCAGAGCAAAAGACCGAACCTTTAGCCCAGGGCAGCCAGTTTTGGCTCAGAATTATACTTCCAGAGCTAAATGGGTCCCGGCCACAGTCATCACTCAAACAGGACCTGTTTCCTATACAGTCCGGACTGCAGAGAATCTTACCTGGCGGCGACATGTAGATCAGCTGTTGCCAGGTCATGCCAGTCTTCAGGACCCATCTGCAGTTGAGGGGTCTGACTTCACCCCTCCTGGTGAGACACCGAATCATGAGTCACCTGTTCCTGACTGTTCTCCTCCATTACTGCCGGCAGCTGAGATACCCCTTTGCCCAGCACGAGCTGATACCACCTCCTCACCTATTCGTGCTGCGGACCCTGAGCCCCTAGTACTTTCGGGTGCAACAACACCAGAAGTTCGCCGTAATCCACCTAGAGACAGAAGGCCTCCTCATTGGCTGGATCTTTAGTTAGGGCGAACCCACGGTTATGGGGCAAAATAATCCCCAGGGTTTAGCCGGGAATGGAGGCAGTCTACCCTCCTTCTCTAGTTTAGTGTGTGTTTTATTTAGGGGATGTTCTTATTAGGGGGGGAGGAATATGTTGTGTATTTGGTTGTCATGGGTTTTGTTACTATGGCAACTGAGTTAGACTATTAAGGGATAGCTCAGCCGGTTTCAACCGGCTGAGTGAGCTCTCTGTAATCTGTAAATAAAATGGAGGTTTTGGTTAGCTGTCTGCTCTCTGGCCTCAAGTGATTGCTTCCTACACCGGCTGCCCCAAGGATATAACATCAGGGATCTCAGACGAGAACTGGGGCACAACACCTGGTTTGTTAAGGCCACAAAAATGGAGGCAGGAACCTCTTCTCTCCTGCTGGCAAAGAACCCCAGTACCGAAAAGACAGAGACTCACATCCCTGAATGGGCTTTAGAAAAGGCAATGGTTAAAAAGTTTGGCCCCGACCATTTCTTGTTTCCACAGACTAGACATTTTAGCAAACTTTAGAATTCCTTGGTGCTAAACACCGTGAAACTCCCCTTTCTCCTTCACAGAGGGCTTTATCGCCCCTTCTCTCACTCAGGCTCACAACTACCCAGAGTTCGAGAACTGTCCCTGTTCCCATTGGGCAGATGGGGAGGAGCCTGAGGTATAGAGAAGGGAAGTGACCTGTCACCAGATGGATCAGACTGAACAGGTTTCAGACCTCGAGGAGGCTCTTACCTTCTAAACAGGGACGGCTGTTTTCTAGTAAAATCACTGAAAGGGAAGGAGAAAACTCAAAAGAGGTTCCTCCTGGCGCTCACGTCCATGAAACCCGAATACTCCCTCAGTCCTCAAAGAGAGACCTGGAGAAGGAGACTTGCTGAAGCAAAGCCACAGGGGTCTCTGAGGTTTCCCTGGCCCCTCGCCCCTGTCCTGCCTGGCTGATGTCAGCATCTCTCTGTGAGGTCACCACCTCCCCCCCACCACCTTGGACCAATAGGCTGAGGTCCTGCAAAAGGCCTTTGTGATGTCACTGCCGCAGCCCTCCCTTGCTGGGCTAATGTCCTGCCCCTGGCCAGGCACTTTGGAGCTTTGAGCTACTCCCTGTGGATCACCCCACTCAAGGAGCGTTCGTTCTAGGCAGCAAGCCGGCTAGACAGGGAAACATCAGATGCTGCTCCCAATGCTACACTCAGTTTTTCAGAAATTACTCGACTTTATGGCCAGAAGAGACCATTAGAGCATCTAATCTGACCCCCTGCATATCACAGGTCTCCTGTAGGACACAATTGCTACTTTTGGGGCAAACACTTTCCAGAAAGGCATCTAGTCTTCATGAAATGACATCAGGAGATGTAGCTTGTTCCTGTGGTGAATCATCCTCGCTGGTGAATATTTGTGCCTTAGTTGTAATATGAATTTGTCTCTTTTCATCTTCCAGCCATTGGGTCTTGTTAGGCCTTTCTCTGCTCGATTCAAGAGCCCTTTAATACCCAATCTTTTCTCTCCATTAAGGCCCTTCAACACTTCAGTGAAGTCACCTTTCAATCTTCTTTTGAGAAGCTAAACAGGTTGAGCTCTTTCAGTAGCTCCCTAGAAGGCATTTTTCTCCAGCCCTCAGAACATTTGGTGGCTCTTTGCTGCCCCAAACTCTAATTTCACAACATCTTTTTCAAAGGAGGACACCAAAACTGGAGGCTATTCCAGTATCAGTCTCACTTATGCCGTGTCACCTCCTGTGACGTTATTGACATAATCTGTAACCGTATAGATCACCGTTGCGACCACTGTTCTATATTTGCAGCCAATATTGTAGAAAGGTTGTCACGTAAGGGGTCTATGGAGAGGTTCTGATTGGCTCATTATAATTATGCTATTTCTAGATGTGTATCATTTTTATAGTTGACGTTATGAATTCCTGCCCATTTCCCCACTGGCTGGAGCATGGCTAGAGTGTGTCTGTGGTTAATGATGTTGCTATAGATTGTTTGTTTCCTGCCTTGGCAATTCAGACAGTCCCTTTTCCCAACATATCTCCAGCACATCATTAGTTCCAATAACAGGGGCAGCTTTTCTCTGGGGCACTGAGATTTTTTGGGGAGTTGGTGGCTCCTCTCTTTCCTCACCCTGGAGTAAACTCAGCTTTTTATTCCATGGTTCATGTTTTATGGAATAACAACATCAGCATGAAGAAAGAGGAGAGGGAATATCTCACTGCCAGGGCTGAAGGTGGCCATGTCCCCTCTGTTTGACCGTTGCCATTGCAGGAGAGAAGGTGTCACTGGAATCGAATGCCCTGGCTCAGACTAGTGACACAGGGAGGTTTTGCTGTTCATGGATCCATGCAAAGGAAATTGTGTCTCTGTGTGAAACTGAGAAGGGAAATGAAATGCCCACAGGGTGGTGCAATGCCCTAAGCTAAGGCAGGAGGGTGAAGGAATGGGGCTGAGGAATGACTGAAGTGGACTCACCTGGGATTGAAATGACATTTGTTTGTGTTGGGCAGTGAGAAATTGACATTCATTCAGATGCAGGGTTGAGGCTTCTTTAGCTCCTTGTAAAAACTTGAACTTGATTTCCAGAAGGGAGAAAGGGAAAGTCTGGGGCGGCCTTGAGTCCCTGGCTGGGTCTCCTGGGCAGTGGAAAACATCCCTTGTTTGGCCCTGCCAAGGGGATCGTGCAGAGCTGAGACGTCCCTCGGCTTGGATCAAAGGGGAGTTGGATGGAATTTATCACACAACCCTCCCTACTCCCCAGAGCCCCACGGGGAGAAGCTAGAGAAGGGGGAGTCATTCCTCCCCTGCGCTCCCAGAAGAGCTGCTAGCAGGGCCGCCCAGAGGCGGGGGCAAGGGGGGCAATTTGCCCCAGGCCCTGGGTCTTGCAGGGCCCCCACAAGCAGGAGCGTCGCTGGGGGGAGCAGGGGGGGCTGCCGCTCCCCCACTGAGCACATTCCCCCAAAGTGGTGCCTTAGTAGGAATTTGGAATAAGGTGGAAAGGTCTGGAATTCCCCACCCACCCCCCCGGCAGAGTGCGGCACAGCGGAATTGCCGCCGGGGCCAGATTGAGCTGCTCCCAATTGGCCACCCGCAGCCCGACCCCCCCTTGCACACACACACACACACACACACACCCGCTGCCCTCAGCACGCTGCGGGGGAGGGGCTGTGTGCTGGCACGTGTTTCACTTAGGCTCCAGAGGCAGCCAGCGGCTGGAGCTGCCGGGTGGGAAGAGGAGTCCTGGGGGGCAGTCAGGGAGCAGAGGGAGGGTTGGATGGCTCGGGTGGGGGACTTTCTGGGGGCTGGGGCAGTCAGGGAGCAGGGGGGGTTAGATGGGAGGAAGTCTGGGCCTCTGTCCAACAGCAAAACACAAGCCTAGAAAAGCAGCCGTTAGCGGGAAGTGCTATCAGCTGGTCCAGGCAACCTGCATGGCCCCCAGCCTGCTTGCCTGAGCTGTAATTGTTAATGCATTTTAGTTGGAAGATGCAGCCTGAGTGATTTAAAGGCCCCAAACGCGGCTGAAAGAGCTGGGACAGTTGCAAGCTTTCTCTGCTGGGCTTTTCATCGGGGTCACACAATGCAAACCTGCTTGAGGCTCCGCACAAGAGAGGTTTCTTGAGGCCGTCCATGCAGCTCACAGGTTAAGCTCTTCTAAGCTTGCAGCCGTGGCACAAAAGGATTTGGGAGCAGTTAAACAATTCTGTGTGGTTAAGAGATTTTCATTTCCTGGGCCCTGCTACCCAATGCCACAGGGCCCCACAGGGGAGACTGAGTGAGTAGCCCGGCTTGTCCTCTGCAATCCCTTCCCTGCTTCTTTCCCTTATGTTTGCAAGGGTCTCATTAACATGCTGCATCCGAACGCGCCTTCCCTCCAGAGACACAGCCTCCGGGCTTCTCCTCCTTCCTCACTTCCTCCTTCTCTCCCTCTCTGTGGTTTTTCTCCATGCCCCGTCCCTGGTCTGTGCTCCCTCTCCACCCCATGCACTGTATCAAGCACGTCTCTGCCTCTCTTGTTCATGGGCCCTGTGCTGGGATGGCAGAGGCAGGGCTATTGTTGTGTTCTCTGCTGGGTCTGTTGGGATCAGACTCTAAAATCAAACGCTCCCTTTGCTAGCAGGATCCCTCCGCCTGCTCGCCAGGGCTTCTGGCTACACACTAAAGCCAGGTGCTAGGGCAGAAACAGCTGCCCATGTACCCTCAATGGCAGGAGCGGTGCATGGCCCTTCGTCCCCCCGCCCATACACACACTTTGGATTACGGGGTGTGTCTTGGTGTATATTGGGGGTCCTGTCAGGGGGTGGGGAGTGGTTGGATAGGTGTGGGAGTCCTGCAGTCTGTCTGGGGGCAGGGGTGTGGATAAGGGTCGGGGCAGTCAGGGGACAGGTAGGGTTCTAGGGGGGCAGTCAGGGACCGGGGTCCCAGGAGGGGGCAGTCAGGGGACAAGGAGTGGGGGGGTGTTGGGGGTTCTGAAGGGGGCAGGAAGTGGGAGGGAGTGGATGTAATTAGTAATTTGATATGTTGGGTGGTGCCTTTTTTTATGAGTTCGCTTCCCCTCATGTGAGACCCTGGCTACGCCGCTGCCCACGGGAATCCAGTATTCTACAGGTTTGCAACTTTGTCTGGAAGTGGCCCCCGAAATTGCTTTGCCCCAGGCCCCCTGAATCCTGTGGGCAGCCCTGGAATAATGTCGAGTTTTTGCTCAGCGGGGAGGAGGGCAGTGGTGTTAGCCAAAAGGGCTCGTTTTCCCCCCGGAGCTTACCTAATTACACCAAGGAGGCACGGAAGACGAGTACCATTTTCTTTATTGATCGATCAGCTGAGCGGGTGTTCTCGTCTCGGCTAGTGCCAGAGAGAGAGAGACACCCCCATGGCCAAACGGGCCTACCTTTATACCCAGAAACAAACAACTTTGTTGACGTCTTATATACGTAATTTGGCTGACCTTACGGACCCTGTAAATGTACCTATAGGGAATAATGGAGTACATAGAATACATATATCAATCAAAAAGGAACAAGATATGCATAATTGTCACGGATACATTTATCATGATAAGGGTACAGCTGTTGCGGATACATTTATCATTGTAAGGAAGACATAAGATATCCCTTCTGACCTATTGTACTAACTACTTTTGGCTATAAGCATGGGAAGGCAGCTGCATACATGTTACGCCAAGCGTAGGCCGACTGATAAGCATGAACTAGCACAGGCCAAGCGTAAACTGATAATAGCTGACACAGGCTTTTCTCTCTACTTGCATTTCGAGGCCTTGACTCTACTTATGCGCAAGGGCCTAGTCTTGCTCACAGGCCTGTCTATATTTGCTTATTTTTCTAACAGCTTTCCCCCCTTAAAGCATTTTAAGAGCTTAAATTCCCCCACTCCTCAGCCTCCTTTGGCCGATCTTCGGGCCGATATAAGGTCATTATTTGCTGATAGGTAACATGAGTAGCCAGTCGTCGGACTACAGCGACCAGACAGGGGGTGAAGCAAGCAAGGGTTACAAGGGTAGTTATAAAGAGTATAAAAAGCAAAAAGCCCTTACGGAGCCACCCCATTTGCGGCAACCAGGATGTGAACCAGTCCGTGTCCCACCCACCCCAGGTTTGGACTGGGACGTGGGCGAGTTTCCTCATCTCTTTCGTTAATTGTTTCACTGTTTGCCCATTATCATCTATTTGCAGGCAGCAGTTAGACTCATTAAGCTTGGCACAGAGTCCGCCTTCCTCTGCCAGTAAATAATCAAGGGCTATATGGTGTTGGAGGATAGCATTTCGCATCTGGGTTGACTGATCTGCCAGCAGATCTAGTGCTGCAGCTGTTTGGTTGGTTAATATTTCCAAGATAGCTTGCAGCCTGATAATGCGGTTCAGATTATAAATTGGCTCCCTGGCCCCTGTTACGAGTTCATTAGGATTCCAGGTAGCAGGTCCGTAGTGTTTGATGATCCGTTCTGGGGGCCACTCCTGAGCTCCCCAGGCCTGGGAACTTCCGGCAGTTAGAGTGGAGTCCACAAACCGCTTTTCTCTAATGAGATCATCATACACTCTAATTCCTAGTGTATTTCCCTGGTCCTGGGGCAGGAGAAAGAACAAGGGTCTGATGTATCCCACATAACATATCCCTGACCAATTGGGTGGCAACCTACGGTAGGCATAGGATCCACAGATCCAATAATGGCCTTTTAGGGCCCAGGTCCCATTAGCAAAGGGGCCATCCCATGTATCGGGGTCCAAAGGCCGTTCATAGTATATGTGGTTGCCTGTTCCTAAGGGTCCCCCGAAGGGCCCACCCATCACTGAGGACGGTACTCCATCAGGAGCACAGTATTCACATTTCCACGCTCCAGCTCCTGCTTTCCACACACACTTACAACCAGACCTGGGCCTGTCAGTATTGGACCAAAAATGTCTAAAATGAGTTACTTGGGTTCCATTAGGGTGCTGCCATGCCCATTGATACCACTGTATTACATGCTTTTTACTAGTGGTATTGTCTCATTGACAGGCCAAAAAAAGGGAATCAAAGAACCCATCCAGTCCCACTGCCTTACAACCATCACCGGTATGATGTTGGTAGGAACATCTTACCCAGCTGTTATTGGTTAATTTTACATGGGTATGGTTCCATCGCCCCCGATACTTGGAACAATCGTATGTGTGACAGCCAGGATGATGGTAGCAATCATATCCCCGGGACAGGGTCCAACTACATTTACTTTCTCCCAGGTACCAGCCCTCGCGTCGTGTCCGATTAAGGCAAAAGATACCCATGCCAGCTGAATAGAGCCGCCAGGGGCCACTATCTTCGGACCATTGCTCCGTACCATTATGCACGACGCTGAGGTTACTCAGCAAGTATTTGGGCTGTACTGGTTGGGCTACCCAGGGCCATTCATTTAATTCTCCTGGGCCGCCGCACACCCAGCAGTTAGTGAGGTTAAAGGAACGCGCGATTATCTCCCCTAACTGTAAAAACCTGTTTTCCCAACTATAAGTATAATTGAGTACACAAAACAGCGACAGGAGGAACAACTTCACTCCTTCCTCCTTTTGAAAAGTCCCTTTAGGCCCTCTAGTCCTTGATATTCCCAGTTGGAGTCTTCACCTGTGTCGCCCCGGGCGTCCGGAGCCGGGGTGAGCAGAGGGCTGTTGTCCTCCTCGGTGGAGTCGTCCTCTGGATCCGAGCTTACAAATCGTTTAACTCGTGTGCAGTGTGTCCATTTGTCGCTTCCAAGAACCTTGACGGCAGCTTGGCTGATGAGCGAAACAGTATGTGGGCCTTCCCACCGTGCTGTGAGAGGATCACGCTTCCACTTCTTGATAAAGACCCGGTCACCGATCTGGAACGAATGCACAGGTCGATCCAAGGGAAGGGCCTGGAAGGGTGCTGCGTACCGGTGTAGCTGAAACAAGACAGATTGCAGCGCAGAGACCTGTTTCCACAAAGAGTCATTCCCTACCTCCCAGCTTACATTTTCCCGGAACCCGGGGATGAGTACTCGGGGAGGGAACCCGAAAACCAACTCAAAGGGTGAGAGTCTCAGACCCTTACGAGGGGCCCTTCGAATGCGAGTAAGCGCAAGCGGCAAGGCATCAGGCCACTTTAAACCAGACTCTATACAGAGCTTTGTTAAAGTATCCTTGAGAGTTCTATTCATTCTTTCTACCTGGCCTGAGCTTTGTGGCCTCCAAGGAGTATGCAGCTTCCACTGAATACCAAGGGCCTGTGCTACCTGTTGGACCACTTGGGAGATGAAGTGACTTCCCCGATCTGACTCAATTACTTCAGGGAGGTGGTATCTGGGAAGTATTTCATGTAGCAGGGCCTTAGTAACTGCTCGAGCCTGACAGTGTCGGGTAGGGAAACACTCCACCCACCCGGTAAGCTGGTCAACAAAAACAAGCAAGTATTTGTAGCCTCGGCAAGGGGGTACTTCAGCGAAATCCACTTGCCACCTTTGAAAGGGGTAGGCAGCCCAGGGTCGGCCTCCCAGTGGAACAGGGGGGCCAGATCCCTTCTGGTTAGTGCGCTGACAAACAGAGCAATTATTGACAATTCTCTGGGCTTCTGTATGCATACCCACTGCTCTAAGGGATCGGGCAGCCAAGTCAACCATCGCTCCCGATCCTAAATGTCCCTCTTTATGCAGGGATTGAAGAATCTCCTGGAGCACCGGACGGGGTACGAATATTTCTCCCCCGGGTAGTTTCCACCACCCAGAGGGGGTTTGCCGGGCCCCTGCAGCTTGGGCGCAGGATACCTCCTCTGTCGTGTAACGGGGGACAGGAGTTTCGGCCTCAGTGTCCTGGACTAAAAGAAGCCACACAGTTCCCCTGCGTGCTGCCTCCTTCGCAGCCAGATCAGCCAAATGATTATACTTGCGCTGCTCTGCATCAGGAGCTTTCCCATGTGCACGGACATGGATTACGGCGACCCGCAGGGGAAGCATTAAGGCTTCAAGCAACAATTTGATAAGGGTCCCATGGGCAATTCTCTGGCCCGAGGCTGTAATGAAACCCCTTTCTTTCCACAAGGTCCCATGAGCATGTACTACCAAGTACGCATAACAACTGTCAGTGTAGAGATTTATGGTCTTCCCAGCCCCCAATCGAAGAGCCTCGATGAGAGCAACTAGTTCTGCTGCTTGGGCGGATAGAGAGGAGCTGAGTTTAAAGGGATACACCACCTCTGTGTTTTTAATTATCACAGCAGCCCCTGTGTACCGCTTCCCATCTAGTACATAACTAGAACCATCGACATATGCCTCGAGATCAGGGCTGGGCCAGGGCAAATCCGAAAGATCGGGACGGGGTTTAGTCTCTTGCTGCAGGACTTCGACACAGTCATGGGTCGGATCAACAACACCACTGGGAGCCTGAGGGTCAGGCAGTAAGGTAGCCGGGTTGAGAGAACTGACTGTTTTAAAGGTGAGGTTCGGGGCTAGTAAGAGTCCCACCTCATATTTAGTATGCCGACTGGGGTTCAGATGTCTATCCCCCGCCCCTGTTCCTAGTATCTGGGGTACTCCATGAGGCACCACAACCTCAGTGTCCCCACCAAGGGTTAACTTTTCAGCTTCCTGTACGAGGAGAGCAGTTGCAGCAACAGCCCGCAAGCAGGCTGGCCACCCCCTGGCAACTGGATCTAAGACTCTGGAATAATAGCCGATGGGTCTCCAGGTCGGTCCTGACTTTTGACAGAGGACCCCAGACGCTACCCCGGCTCTTTCGTGGACATACAAAGTAAATGGTTTCCGTGGATCTGGGAGAGCCAGAGCAGGAGGCTGAATTAAAGCTCTTTTAAGCTCTTGAAATGCTTTCTCTTTGTCCTTAGTCCACTTCCAATGCAGCAGACCGTCTTTAGTAAGGGCTTCATATAGGGGTCTGGCTTTTCCCCCATAGTCAGGGATCCAGAGTCGGCAAAAGCCAGTCAGTCCCAGAAAAGCTCTTAATTCTCTGGGGTTTCGGGGCTGAGGGCTATCGAGTATAGCTTGGATTCTATCGTTACTTAAACTTCGACTCCCCTGACTAAGGCGGTATCCTAGGAAAGTGACCTGCTGTTTAACCAGTTGTGCTTTTTTCCTTAGAGGCTTTGTATCCCTGTGCCCCCAGGAAATTAAGAAGTTCTACAGTTTGTTCCTTACAAGTCTGCTCTGTCTCAGTACTTAAAAGTAAATCATCGCAGTACTGGACTACATTGCACGCAGGGTGTCGAGCTAGGAAGGGAGCAAGGTCCCTCCGTAGCTGACTACCAAAAATTTCCGGTGCACAGGTAAGGCCCTGCGGAACAACAGTCCAAAGGTACTGGGCTTTGTAATGGGTGTCGGGATCTTCCCATTCAAAGGCAAACAGTTTTTGAGATTCCTGATCAAGGGGGATAGAAAAGAAAGCGTCTTTCAAATCTATTACTGAAAACCAACCATGGCTCTTTGGTATCTGTCCCAGGATCGTATGGGGGTTTGGGACAACAGGATAAGGCGCCTCTATGAGCTTATTGACCTGCCTTAGATCCTGCACAAGCCGGTATTGTCCGTTGGGCTTAGGCACTCCCATTATCGGGGTGTTATACGGGGACGTGCCCTCCCTTAGCCACCCACATTGTACAAACTTTTGAATCAGAGGTTTTAACCCTATTTGAGTGGCCAGCTTAAGGGGATACTGTCGGATTGTGACGGGGCAGCTCCCTTCCTTAAGGGTGATGTGTACCGGTGAGGCGTTTCTGGCACGGGCATGACCTCCCTCCTCGGCCCAAACTCTGGCATTAATGCCCGTCAGGCAAGCCTCGCTAACCCCTGGGGTGTGTTAGGGCAGGTTTCACAGCAGCATTAAGTAGGGCCATCTGATAGTTGGAAACTTGTTGTTTTGGGAGCCTAACCTCCATAGTCCCATTAGTGAACGAGATCTCCGCCTGTAATTTGGTGAGGAGGTCTCGTCCTAGCAGCGCAATGGGACAGGAAGGGCTGCAGACGAATTGATGGGATATTTGGTGGTCCCCTACTTTCACTAAAAGGGGGAGGGTTTTCTTTAGTTTGATGTGCTGCCCCTCTATTCCTTGGACCGTGACACACCCTTGGGCTCTGGCTCGTGGTGCCGTGTCGAGGGGTAGTAAACTAAGAGTAGCCCCCTGTATCAATAAGGGCTGTAATTGGGCGGCCCTCTATCTTAATTTTTACCGTGGGATCCAGACTGGCGGGTTGTGCTGCCAGGAGGGGCCGTTGGGTTCCCCGGCCTCCCTATAGTGTGGCCCCTTCCCCCGTGCCACCATAGAAAACAGGCACGGGTGAAGTTCTATCCTTGTGTCCCTCTCCCCTAACCTGTCGGTGGGGACATTCATTCCTCCAGTGTCCCTCCTCCTTACAGTAGGCACACTGATTCCGACCCAACCGGGAGCCCTTTCCCCTGCCTATTGAGCCTGAGCGTCCTTTTCCCTTGCCCCCCTTTTCCTCTCTCCCTTCTCTCAGGGCCATAGCCAGTACGCGAGCCCCTTTCCTTTGTTCCTTGTCATCCCTGCGATCATATACTTTCACTGCAATCCCCAGAAGCTCTTCTATGTTTTTGCCTGCGGCTCCATCTAGCTTCTGTAATTTTCTTCTGATATCCTCATAGGACTGTCCAATGAAAAGGGGGATTAATACCTGCTTTCCATTGGCGGTCTCTGGATCGAGGTCAGTATACCTCCTACAGGTGTCGCACAAGCGCTCATAAAAAGCGGCTGGATTCTCATTTTTCTCTTGTCTAACATTATACAACTTGGCCCAATTTGTGGTTTTTCGAATACAACGTTTCATTCCCTGAACCACTGCCGTAGCATAGTTATGGTGCAGTGTCAGGTCTTCAGGCTTTGTATGTCCCCACTCGGGTGGTGCAGTAGGGAGCCGTGCAACCAGATCCTCCTCCGCCACCCCCGATTCTCGTAGACACTTACGGGCTTGGGAGAAAACTAAGCGTCTCTCCTCCGCAGTAAGAAGGGTATTTAGGGCGACCCTCATATCCCCCCAGGTGGGCTTATGGGCTGTGACCAAGGTCTCAAAGACGGCAGTCAGCGGGGCAGGATTTTCCGTAAACGGGGGATTCTGGTTTTTCCAGTTATATAGATCACTGGTGGTAAAGGGGACATATACCATAGTTAGGACACCAGCACCCCCCTCACCGCCAGGAAGCCTGGTCTCCCGTAAGGGGCACTGAAAAACTGGGCCAGCCTTACCCGGGGAGTCCCCGAAAGGGGCAACAAACGTGGAGCTTCCTGTCCCCTGCGCCTTGAGGCTTGCCCTATGATTCTGTTTAACTCGGTCTGCCACTGAGCTACTCTTATCAGAGTGGTCTGAAACACACGGCTCACCCCCTAGCTCTGTGGCCGGGTCTGTCCCTGCAGCTTCCTGTGTGTCGGGCAAGGGTTCTACCACTACGGCCGGGGCTTCCGCCTTCGGGGGAGGGGAAGCAAGAGCTTGAGCCAGTGGAGCTGCTGCAGCTGCCAAGACCGGGAGACCAGGGTATACAGGGGGAGGAGGCATCGGGTCTGGGGCAGAAGGAAGCACAGCAGGCGGACGGGGGGTATCATAAGGGGGACAGGGCTTTTTAACAGGGGCGCGGGCTAATAAGACTCTGATAGCTTGTGCTCTGCATTCCCGTAGCCACGGGGGGGGATTGGCCACGAGATCCTGCCAGATATCTATATAGGGGTATTGATCCCAATGCCCATCCCGAGTGACAACGTTATGTGTAGCCTGCACTGTTTCCAGTTGAGTGTTCCCCCTGCGGGCCACCCCACCCCAAACGTTGGCCATTCTAAGGTACAGAATTTTTCCAGATCATCTTTACACAGTACAATTCCATAATCTGCTTGGCGTCTAAACTCCGGCCAATTTTCTAACATACATCCTAGGGGTGTCCGGGTAGACAAGCTTTGTCCGGACCCCATTACACCTAGATATCAGCCTGGTCACGGGTTCGGCCAACTCCCCTTGCTTTCAAGATATTCCGGTCCCGGGGGAAATTCCCCTCGCGAAAGTCTTGGGGCGGCTAGAGTTGGCTTAAGTCCTAGACCAGGCTAGTGCAACCGCGGTTTCCAAGTTGTCAGTACAACGTAAAACACAAGTATTGCTATCAAAAACAAACACAAGAGGGTAGTATTTACATTCCAATATTCATTCAGCACGGTCCACGAATCAGTGGAGTTAGTAAAGTTATACATTTGCCGTGCCTGAACCTAGGTACCTTAGTCAGAAAACTTTTACCCACACACCTTCCTATCTGTGGGTTCTTTTACCATTAGGGGCCCAATGTCCCAACCCTCACTCTTCGGGGGCGTTAATCCTCAAACCCAAGAGGTAAACGCACTTACCGCGCCCGGAGTGGCCGCGTCCGGCAGGTGGACTCCCCTCTTCTGGTACTGTCTTGCTTCCGTGTTGGCTAGAGTTCTCTGTGGAGGGGGCGTAGCCGTCCCGGCCGATTGCGGCGACCCGGAGCTCGAGCAAACCAATAGCTCAAGGTGGCCACTCTCCTAAGCCGTCCTCGGCCGCCGGTCAACGCCCCCAACAGGGAGAGAAGTCCCGGCGTGGAGTCGCCAGTTTGTTAGCCAAAAGGGCCCGTTCTCCCCGGAGCTTACCCAATTACACCAAGGAGGCACGGAAGACCAGGAAGACGAGTACCATTAGCTTTATTGATCGATCAGCTGAGCGGGTGTCCTCGTCTCGGCTAATGCCCGAGAGAGTCACACCTTACATGGCCAGAGGGGCTTACCTTTATACCCCGAAACAAACAACCTTGTTGACGTCTTATTTGCGTTACTTGGCTGACCCTATAGGTCCTGTAAATGTATCTATAGGGAATATTGAAGTACATAGAATACATATATCAATCGAAAAGGAACAAGATATGCATAACTGTCACAGATACATCCATCATGATAAGGGTGCAGCTGTACGGATACATTTATCATTGTAAGGAAGACATAAGATATCTCCTTTGACCTCCTATCCTATCACACTAACTACTTTTGGCTTCATGCATGAGAAGATGACCCATTAGGCTAACTGCTTTTGGCCATGAGCATAAAAGGGACAGCTGCACATATGTTACGCCAAGCGTGGGCCTAGCTGATAAGCATGAACTAGTACAAACCAAGCATAAACTGATAATAGCTGACACAGGCTTTTCTCTCTGCTTGCATTTTAAGGCCTTGATTTTACTTATGCTAAGGGCCTTGATTCTACCTATGCTAAGGGCCTAGTCTTGCTAACAGGCTTGTATTGGCCTATTTTTCTAACACTATCTTGGGCAGCTCCCAAAAGTGACCCACACCCCCATCTGGCAGCAACTCCTACATGGAGGAGGCCCGGGGGGCGTGGGTCTCCTGGCACCATTGCCCGCTGGCACCACCCCTGCAGCTCCCATTGCCGCAGTTCCAATGGCAGAGTTGGCACTTGGGGTGGGGGCAGCATGCGAGAGACACACCCCACGGGGGCTGCAGGGATGTGCCAGATGCTTCTGGGAGTGGTGCGCCGTGTGGAGCGAGGGTGGGCAGGAATCCACTTTAGTCCCGCTGTGCTGCCGGTAGTGGTGGCAGGAGCCCCCGGGCCCTTTCAAATCGCCCGGGGCCAGCTGCTCAGGCTTTCTGACTTCCTGATGAGAAAGCAAAGGGAAGGCACATGTGCCCCTCATGAGCAGTTCTGGGGAATCTTTTTGGGGCTCCTAAAGTAGGCAGCAGAGAGGTGCAGCCTCACCACCAAGTCTGTTTCACTGGAGGAGAGTGGGGGCTGCAGGGTGATCTCCCACCTCCATGCATCCAGCAGCCTGTGCTCCCCACTGCAATGCTGGAGCCTCCACATTTATTTATTGACTAATAAAATTTGCAGAATTTTAAAATATTGTGCACAGAATTTTTTTGGTGCAGAATCTCCTCAGGAGTGAGACTGACTCAGGGAACCTCCTTGGATTGTCACTGCTTGGTGAACCACTCAGCCACCACACCAATGCACAGAGAGTGCCAAGCCCCACTGCTATGTGGGGCTGGGGGTTGGGGTCGGGTCATACACATTCAGACTGTGCGCTCCCCCCGCTACAAACCGCTGCTGATTTCCCAGTTAGGACATTAGCTGTTACCGATAAGGTTTGTCTGTGTTGTTGTTTTTTTTATCTCATTGTTAGGTGTAAGAAGTATAAACTGTTCAATATGTTCAATTAGTTGGTTAATAAGATGTTTATGAAGTAAATCACTGGCTTTAAAATAAGATCCAATCTGGAGCATATGAACTATTGACCCCTGGACTCCATCTCTGAGAGGGGACTTGTTTACCATCAGGACACAGGCTCAAACCAGTCCAAACCGGTTTTTCCCGCCAAAACCAGCCCTCAGCGTTCCATCTCCTCAGCACTTTTCCCGCCACAGAAGTGATATAAGGACGTGCTCAGCGCCTGCGCGGGGCCGCCCCCCCCCAGCGACGGCCCGTCCATGGTCGGGTCTTCCCAGCGCTCCCGAGCCGGAGAGTGATGAGCCCCCTCGGTCCCGCCGTGAGACTGAGGAACAGGAGGCCTGTCACCCCCATTCCTGCCATCCTGCATCCCTGGTGTCCAGCCTCCCACGGAGCCCCCCGGGGAGTGAGAGACCCCGGGGGGGGGCACTGGGGCTGGGCAGGAAAGAGACTCTGCCCCGGGGAACCTGGGAGAAGCCTCAGAGCTGCCTCAGCCCCAGTGGGATTTGGGGGGCAGAGACTGGGGCCTGGCGGGGGGATCCCCTGTGATGTGGGGGGAGATGGGGGGTGTCAGGCAGGGAGGGGAGAAGCTGGAGTTGTAGGGGGGGGAAGGTCAGTGGGACGCGGGGGGGGGGGTTGAACTGTCTCTGTGCAGCCAGGAAATTCCCGGGGGGGCGAAGGGGGGAGGGGGGTTAATTGGATCCTGTCCCTGTTTGTGCCATTTGCCTCTCGCCCCCGATACAAATTCTCTCTCGTTATGCCCCTTTTCTCGCTCAGTGTCTCACACGGGGCTATAAAATCTGGGGCGATTCCCCCCCATCCCCTCCAATGATCAGCTCTCCCATCCCCCCCCATAGGCGGCAGGTTTGTATAATTTTTGGTGGGGCCCAAAATGGTGGTGCCCCCCCCCCCCCCGCTCTCACCCTGTAAGCCGATATAAAATGAAGCTACAACGCGTCAGCGCCACAAGATTACAAGGGTCAATTAAAAGTGGAAAGTCAGAAGCAGCACTTGCCTACTTCAATATACGGTATTATATTTTGTTGCATCTGTTGTGATGAAGTGGGAATGTTCTTAATATTTTCTCTGAATACTGTGTGGGTGCCTCAGTTTCCCCTGCAAGATGCCAACTGAAGGTGTTGGGGACAAAGAGATCAGGTGGCCTCCTTGTCCAGAAGAGACACAGAGGCCAGAGGAGGGAGTGTCAGTTTGGAGCTGGCTGGGGAAATTGGGAGAGACCCAGAACTTGGTTCTGGGCTCCCCACCCCCCAAGATGGACCTGACAGAGGGGTTCTGTTTTCTGTACCAACAAGCTCTGTTTAAACTGTGTTCCCGTCATCTAATAAACCTTCTGTTTTACTGTCTGGCTGAGAGTCACATCTGACTGCAGAGTTGGGGTGCAGCGACCTCTGGTTGCCCCAGGACCAGCCTGGGCAGACTCACTTTGGAAAGTGCATGACGTGGAAGGGCATGCTGAATGCTTCGAGGTCAGACCCAGGAAGGTGTAAGCTTCTTGCCCTGGAGACAGTATGCTCCGAGAGAGGAGGCTCCCCCAGAGTCCTGACTGGCTTTGTATGGAGTTGTTCCAAAGCATCACAGCATCCCCTTCCACACCGTGCACTTCCCAGAAGTCCGCACAGGCACTGACACTCCCTCCTCCGGCCTTTGTCTCTTTTCCAGGCATTAGGAGGCCACCTGATCTCTCTGTTCTCCAACACCTTCAGTTGGCACCTTGCAGGGGAAACTGATTTGGGAGAAATGAAGTAAAAGCTGCCCAAACCGAGCTTGAGCACTCCTGAATTTTGAGGTGTTCAAATCTGGAAGGCAGGTGCTGGGGGTGGGAGAGGGCTGTGGGCTCCATGGGGGAGCATGGCAGCAACTGTCTGGAGCTGCATGGAGCCAGATAGGCTGGTCTGAGTGCCACAGTAAGCAGTTTGGGGGTTGGAGAAGAGGTAGGGAGTTCCGGGGGGCAGTCAAGGGACAAGGAGCAGGGGGAGTTGGATGGGGCAGAGGTTCGAAGGGGCAGTCAGGGGACAGGCAGCAATTGGATAGGCATGGGAGTCTAAGAGGTTTATCAGGGGACAGGTAGGGGGTGCGGTCCTGGGGGGGGGGAAGTTGGGTGGGGTCTCAGGAGGGGGCAGTTGGGGACAAGGAGAAGGGAGGCTTAGATAGGGGCTGAGGTCCCAAGGGGCAGTTAGGGGCAGGGGTCTCGGGAGGGGGTAATTGGGGAACAAGGACCAGTGGGGCTTAGATAGGGGGTGGAGGTTCTGGGGGGCAGTTGGGGCAGGGGTCTGGGGAGGGGGCAATCAGCAGACAGAGGCTGGGATTCAAAGGGCTCTGGGCTGCTGGCAGCCGCGGGGATCCCAGAGCCCTTTGAATCCCAGCCCCGGCTGGGAGTCAGAGGACTCTGGGCTGCCTGCAACCGCAGGGAGCCCAGAGCCTTTTAAATCCCAGCCGGGGCCGGGAATCAGAGGGCTCTGGGCTGCCCGCTGCGGCGGGGAGCCCAGAACCCTTTAAATCTCAGCCGCTGCTGGGATTTAAAGGGCTCTGGGCTGCCTGCAACCGCGGGGAGCCCGCAGCCCTTAAAAACTCAGCCGCGGCAGGGATTTAAAGGGCTCTGGGCTGCCTGCAACCGGGGGGAGCTGAGACCCTTTTAAATCCCAGCCGCAGCCGGGAATCAGAGGGCTCTGCGCTGCCCGCTGCGGCGGGGAGCCCAGAGCCCTTTAAATCTCAGCCGCGGCTGGGATTTAAAGGGCTCTGGGCTGCCTGCACCCGCGGGGAGCACAGAGCTTTTAAAATCCCAGCCGCGGCCGGGAATCAGAGGGCTCTGGGCTCCCCGCCGCAGCAGGCAGCCCAGAGCCCTCTGATTCCCGGCCGCGGCTGGGATTTAAAAGGCTCTGGGCTGCCCGCCGCGGCGGGGAGCCCAGAGCCCTCTGATTCCCGGCCGCGGCTCGGATTTAAAAGGCTCTGGGCTCCCCGCGGTTGCAGGCAGCCCAGAGCCCTTTAAATCCCAGCCGCGGCCGGGAATCAGAGGGCTCTGGGCTGCCTGCTGCAGCGGGAAGCCCAGAGCCCTCTGATTCCCGGCCGCGGCTGGGATTTAAAAGGCTCTGGGCTGCCCGCCGCGGCGGGGAGCCCAGAGCCAACTGATTCCCGGCCGCGGCTCGGATTTAAAAGGCTCTGGGCTCCCCGCGGTTGCAGGCAGCCCAGAGCCCTTTAAATCCCAGCCGCGGCCGGGAATCAGAGGGCGCTGGGGTGCCTGCGGCAGCGGGCAGCCCAGAGCCCGCGGGTTCCCGGCCGCGGCTGGGATTTTAAAAGCTCTGTGCTCCCCGCGGTTGCAGGCAGCCCAGAGCCCTTTAAATCCCAGCCGCGGCTGGGATTTAAAGGGCGCTGGGCTCCCCGCCGCAGCGGGAAGCTCAGAGCCCTCTGATTCCCGGCGGCGGCTGGGATTTAAAAGGCTCTGGGCTCCCCGCGTTTGCAGGCAGCCCAGAGCCCTTTAAATCCCAGCCGCGGCTGGGAATCAGAGGGCTCTGGGCTGTCTGCTGCGGCGGGCAGCCCAGAGCCTTTTAAATCCCAGCCGCCGCCGGGAATCAGAGGGCTCTGGGCTGCCTGCAACCGCGGGGAGCCCAGAGCCTTTTAAATCTCAGCCGCTGCTGGGATTTAAAGGGCTCTGGGCTGCCTGCAACCGCGGGGAGCCCAGAGCCTTTTAAATCCCAGCCGCCGCCGGGAATCAGAGGGCTCTGGGCTTCCCGCTGCAGCAGGCAGCCCAGAGCCCTCTGATTCCCGGCGGCGGCTGGGATTTAAAGGGCTCTGGGCAGCCCTGGCGGCGGCGGCGGCAGCGGCGGGGGGGGGCGCTCCAAGCAGGGGAGAAAAAACATTGGTGGGGCAGAGCCCCTGCTTGGGATTTATTCATGGGGCTAAAGCCCCAGAGCCCCATATAAGTCGGCGCCTATGTCCCCCCCGATATCCCCCGTTCTCCCCATGAGTCTCAAACGTCAGTTTAAAATCTTCTCTAGTGAGGGGCATTTTCCCACCCGTTTTATCTGCAGCGATTTGTCCTTGTTTAGGTGGGAAATTGTTGCCCAGAGTCATTCCCCAGCACATGGCTGCCCCTGGAGTGGGGATGGGATGGCTCAGTGGTTGGAGCACTGGCCTGCTAAACCCAGGGCTGGGAGCTGAGCCCTTGCGGGGGCCATTTGGGGATTTAGTTGGGGATTGGTCCTGCTTTGAGCAGGGGGTTGGACTAGACACCTCCTGAGGTCCCTTCCAACCCATATCTTCTATGAGATGCTGGGTCTCTGCCAGGGCAGGGAAGGGAGGCGCAGGTGTCCCCCATGGGGACTGCCCAGACCCCCGTTTCCCACTCCCAGTTGTTGCCCCCTAACTACCAACACAGTTGCCCCCAACCATCAGTTGCCAGTCACCTGTCCATCCCCCACTGCTGCCCCTTTCCCTCATCCAGGGACCTTCCAGCTCCCCCTCCCTTGCCCTATTAATCAGCTCCTCAAAGGGCTCCCTGCTGCCCATGGCAATGGTGGGGGTGGGGGAACCATTACTTTGTGTTTATGTATTGGACAGTCGTATAAAATCCAGTCCAACAGTCCCCCTTTTCCACTAGTTCGTTAACAGCAATATAAAATCCCCTCAGATCTTGGTGTTTTTCTCTCATGTTATCAAATACGCAGTTTGTGACACATTTTCCTTGCAAATCTCAAAGGTTCATATAAAATAACCTAAATGTTTGCCCCACTTCTCTCTAGTTGTCTATTTCTAATTGAATATGCCCTGAGATTTCCCCCTGTCTCTCTAATTATAAAATACCAAGAAAATCTCAGATTTACACCTTTTCTCAGATTCTTGAACCTGGATATAAAATGTTTGCAAATGTTGCCCATTTCCTCTTTATTCATTTATCAAATATTGATGTGAAACACTCAGATTTTACCTCCTATCAACAACTGATATAAAATCCCTCTGATTTTCCACTTTCCTCTCTCTAATTTGCAAAATGGATCCAAAATCTCTCAGATTTCCACCCTTTCTCTTTCATTTCTGAACATTGCTCTCAAAGCTCAGGTTTTGCCTTTTTCTATGTCATTATCAAATGTCAGTTAAAAATCCTCTCGGGTTTGGGGCTGTTCCCCGTGTTTCTAAATCCCAGCAACTTCTTCCTTCGAGGGAACCTGTTACCCTGAGTTCTTCTCCATCCTGGAGGTCGCAGGGGCTTAAATTGCCCAGAGATCATCTTTCCCTTCTCCTTTGCGAATCATTTGTTCCCTCCTTTATCTCTGTTAAAATGTTTGCTGAAGAAAGAGACTAGCCAGATATTTAATACACATCAAAGCCAGAGGCCTCCCCCTGTTCGGGGATCAGTGGTTCCCAGCTATTAATGGGAGATTTGGCTGGACCCTTTTATTTTCTCCAGCTGGCATGGGTCACTCTGAGTGCAGTGTGGGTCCAGAAGTATCCCAAACCCCATGACAAATGGCCTCTGTGAGGGGCTGCTTCCCGCAGTGCTAAGATGCAGCCACCTCTGGGGTGGATCCATGGTGGCCATTATTTGCTAGTGACAGGGCATGGAAATTTCTTATCTATTTTGTCCCTCCAGGCCTTCCATTCTCCTGTTCAAGAGACATCCCCCAGGGCTCCCTCTGCCCCTGTGACTGGCCAGCAGGGGGCGGTGGTCACTTTCTATCCACTTCTCAGGCACTGTGAGGTAACAGTGTTGCTGGGTGGGGGTGGGGCTGTGGAGGGAGATAGCAGCTGAAGGGGGATTGTGGTGGGGGGAGGCCTCTGGGTGGCTGGGCAGGGGGTACCCTAGTGAGGTTGGTGGGTTCTGGAGATTTGGGGTTTCAGGGGGTGGGTGTGATGTGCCCAGCCCTGAGGCTGTGGGGCCTGGAGGTGGGTATCGCTGGGGGCCTGTTGGCTGCAGAACAGCCGGGGTGGGCGTCTCTTGGGGAGGCGGGACAGGGGGTTAGAGGGAGCCTGGTGCTGTGCCAGGGGCTCTGTCTGGGCTTCCCCCGCAGACTCCTGGGGTCGCTGCCGTGCCCAGTGCACAGAGTGTGTGTGGGAGACTCCCCGGTGCTAGGCCAGGGGGTGCCCCTGTAAAGCATCAGGGGATCCCGCAGGGGGGAGGAGGGGGTGCCAGGCAAAGGGCAGGGCAGATCCTGCTGGAGGGCTGGGGGGGAGGGGTCCTAGGCAGGCAGTGAGGGACTGAGTTCCCAGTGGGGGTCCGTTTTGGGGGGTCTCTGGCTTCTGGGGTCTCTTGGGGTGAGGGGGAAAACCCTTTGGGATTCCCAACCTGGCAGTGACGGTCTGGTGGGGGTTCTCTGGCCGGTGAGGCTCTGAGGGGTATCTGAGGTCTCTGGCTACGGACTCTGGGGGCTGGGTTCCAGGGAATATCTGGGGGGCGGGGGCTGACTGGGGCTCTGGGGGCTGCTCCCGACCTCGCTTCTTCTCCCTAATTAGCTTATGCCAGAATCCTGGCTCCAAGCACTGCCTGACATTCCCCGGCCAGGCCCAGTCACTGTGAGGTGAAATCACAGATTTTTGCTTTTCTCCCCTCTTGAAAACTGCAGGAACTTCCAGTTCCATTGTCCTAGATTGTCCAGTCCTTGTCCTGGATCTGGGGGATGAGGGGGGTGGGAAGGGGGTCAGCACTGCCACACAATGGTCTCTTCCACAGCATTCTGGACTCATTCTTTCTGAACTCTGGTTTCATTGAGACCATTGTTAATCCAGAGTCACTGTATGGAAAGACAAGGAGTGACTCCAGATGGACAGTGGGGCAAATGAGATTACCAATTCTCCCTGTGAGGAGGGGCTCTCATTAGCTGCTCTCCCCAGAGAGCTAAAGGAGGGAAGCTGCTCAAACGCTCTGTCCCTCTCTGCTCAGGATACTGGGGTTCAGCTTCCTGGGTCAGACGCTGCAGCCTCCATTGTGATCTGGGAGACCAGGCTTAGTAGCTGCTGCTCCCCCAGTGGGGTTCTGTGCTGGGAAGTGACCTGAATTAAAGTTGCTTCTCTGCCTGGCCCAGGGGATGACTTTCTCCAGCTGGTCCTAGCCTCCTAGGGCAGCCCTGGGCCCTGTTAATACTAAATTCTGAGACAAGTCTCCAGGTAACTGAAAGACCTCAAGGAAAGTCTTCAGGTCTGGCAAGAAAGTGACTCTTCACAAACAGCCCCTCACTATTTCTCCTCCCATTAGCAATTGCCAGGAGAAAATCCATCCCTGGGAGAGCAAAGCCCCCAGGAATGGGACTTTCCCAGCCAGAGGGGCAGGGAGAGAGGACAGGGGAAGGAGAGACTGAAAGGGGCAGTGGGAGAAATGAGGGGGGAGAGATTTCCACCCAGACACATGTATTGCTGCATCCCTGGGCAGAACCACTTTCCAGTGAACAAAACAAGGATCAGACAGAGGAAAAGCCAGTTCCTGACTCCATATTCCCCCTGCTGGGATGTAGCTGCCGTGGGGTCAGTGTCTGAGGGAATCCCCCACAGTGACTCCTTTGGTTCTGCTCTTTTCTAGCCTTGTGTTCAGAGACATTGTTAGGGGGTGAGGGGAGGGAGAAGGGAGGTTAAAAATCTCTCTGTGGGCTTAGCCTGGCAGGAGGGGCCAGGTCTACATTGTAATAAACAGATTGAGCATTTCCCAGCATGGCAGGATCTAGGGTGTCTGTCTGCAGGGAAGGGGCCTGGGGGAATTCTGATGTGAAATTAACTAAAACCGGTTCTGAAACGCCCACAACTGCCCTTCTCCCCCAGACAGGCTGTAGAATGGCGTCCATGTTTTGCTCCAGCTCATCCCAGCCTGGTGTGGGACAGGGAAGAGAAATGGCTGCAGTGGAGCCAACTCAGGTAGAGATTATCGGGGGGTTGCTGGTGGGTTCCTGCTGGACGAGAGGGACAGCAAATACACCGGAGATGGGAAGGTTTGCACAGTCTGGTCTGGAGGTTGGAGCGGGGCAGGAAATTCACAGCGTGGGGAAAGGAGGAGGCCAGGGTGTGGCAAACCTGCTGGGAGTTATTTAATAAGTGGCCTAGATTCTAGGAACAGACCCAGGAGGTTTGGAGGTGGAAATACCCTAATTTGTGAAGAAAGAAAATAGCCCACCTACATGGAGCTGGTAAAACTGACCAGACTCCCAGTGCTGGAGCCTGAGCTCACTAACCAGCGGCTGCTGTGAGATATGAAGGGGGCACCCATGAGTCAGGCTTATTGGAGCTGCCTCTCCCTTCATATTCCGCTCCTCACAATGAGGAGGTTGTTGGGCTTCCTACCAGGGAGCTCTCCCTGGACCCTGCTAGGGGCTCCATCTCCTGTATCAGTCGGTGGCCAGTAGGTGTGTGATGGATCTGCTGGGAGAGACAAGGGGCTCTCTCTTCGTCCCCTCACCCTGGTATTTGCTGGATACGCTGAGCGGGGTGGGGATGGGAATCTGTTGACTGCGATCCACCCAGAGCTTCCATTTGATTGGCTCCTCTCTGCCACAAATAGTGGGGCTGTGAGTGGGGAAAGAGATCCTGAGTGTTGGACTCTTGCTCTTTCAGGGGCCGGTGACCTTCGAGGAGGTGGCTGTGCATTTCACCAGGGAAGAGTGGGCTCTGCTGGACCCCACTCAGAGAGCCCTCTACTGGGATGTCATGCAGCAGAACTATGAGACTGTGACCTCGCTGGGTAAGGGTTCCTGTCCTCTCGGATCTTGGAAGGGGAAAATGAAGAGAAAAGGTTCACGCCAGCCCCATGATGCCACCTCTACTGTGTCCTGTTTCAGCATCACCCCAATATGCCAGTGACACACACACACTACCAGAGACCCTCCCCTGCTGCAGAACACTTTGGGAACAGAGCACAGGAGCCGTATCGCACAGTGTCAAATAGCTCCTGTTTGCTCAAGTGAAACTGGGGGTTAGGTCTGGCATAACTGTTCCATATCCCTAATCATTTTTGTTGCCCTTTTCTGAACCTTTTCCAATTCCAATATATCTTTTTTTGAGATGGGGGCGACAACATCTTCATGCAGTATTCAAGATGTGGGTCTATCATGGATTTATTTGCTGTTTTTACAAATATGATATATGATATATTCTGTCGTATCTATCCCTTTCTTAACTATTTCCAACATTGCTTGCATCATATTTTGCAATATATTCCAAATAAGGTAATTAACGTGCAACATATGTGTCGTTGTTTGGGGTTTTAAGCTTTAAAAGGCTTGTGTGATTTTTAGCTCAGGGGACAGTATTCCAATAGCTGTCGCCCCCTGTGCACTTTTAACTAAGAAAAGAGCCTCAGGCTGAGCTGATTCAAAATCAATCATGTGGTTGTTTTCCACAAAAGCTTCAAGAAGTCCCTGTGATGGAATGTAAATGTCTTCTTCACACCTTCCCCCCACAGGAGAATGGCTGTTTGACCAGCTGTTTGCCTTGCTGTCTCTGAGGAACTGCTCTGTGGGTGTTCCCCAGAATTGTAACATTTTCAGTAATCTCATACTGTAAAATCTCATAACTTTACATACAGTGTTACTACACATTTTAACAGGAGGATAATATTCAGTAGATTATGCATTTTCAAATGATACCTCACAAGCCATACTGTGTACAAAATTGATCATAATTTTCTAGAAGAGTGAACACGGGGTGTAGACTGACACAGTGTCTGTGTGTGTGTTCCCAGCAGATATGTGGGTATTTCAATCCCTTATAAGCACAGTGTTCGGCATCTTCCAGGCCCTGAGGAACTGGTCCTGGGAATTCACTGGTTTACCAAGTGTGACACTGGATGGAATTGTGAGACACTTTGGTATTAATAATAAAATAATAATATAATCTGATAAAATTGCAATGAATTGTGCTAGATATGCCATGTAAGGTGTCAGTAAAAATGTCATGATTTGCCAAGTATGATAATATTATTTCTATGTTTGTATCACCTTTGTATTGTGAGTTATAGATATGTAGGGTATATCTGTATTTCCAGACTTGTGCAGTGTTTCTGGGTGACATATTGGGATCCCCAGACATATTGGGATTAACACTGCCTAGCCTGTTTGATGGCCCATTGACGATCATCAGCTGTACAATGAGCCCATGGAAAGGACCAAGGGGATACACCTATTGAGTCAGCAAGACATGCCGGGGTATGCCTGTGTAATGAGAACTTCAAGGCTTTTCCATGCCATGTGCTGTGAATCTTGTGTTTGGAACACAGGAAGTACAGGCCACATGGCAAAAGGAATATAAAGGGCAGCTGCATCATCTCCATTTTGTCTTCAATCCCCCTTCCTACCTCTGGAGCAACTTCTCTACAAACTGAAGCCTTGAACAAAGGACTGAATGACCCATCCAAACTGTGGATGTGTTCCAGACGGACTTTCAAGCCAGCAACTCACCAATACTGCTAAGAACCTGATATATCCATTTTGGAACGTATCTGACTGTGTTCCCATTTAACTTCTTTCTGTCTTTCTTTCATTTAAACCTTTAGTTTAGATGCTAAAGGATTGTCTGGAAGGATGGAATTTTGGGTAATATCCAAACCTATACTGACCTGGTGATGTGGCTGACCCTTTGGGGTCAGAGGAACACTTTGTTTATGTGAGCAAAGTTTTTAAATAACCTCTCACTGTACTGGATCTCGCTGCTGATTCGGAGTCAGAGAACAGGGATGCAATAAAGGGGGCCGTGTGATTTCTTTTTTCAGCTTCTCGATTACCCGCGTGGGTGATCAGAAGCACAGTTTGTGACTGGTCGGTGAGTTTAACTTCAGTGTTAACCAGCAGTTTTGGGAGCATCTGCTCTCCCTTTTTCAGCCTGCCCTGATCTTGGCATTTGCAGTGAGAACTGCCCCTGGCTCACCAGGTCACACTAAGCACTGAAGTTAAATGAATAGAATGTTGTTTTTTATGACCAAGTCTTATGAAATCAACTGAACTCCTTTGTTTTCTTTCATCTGAGCAGGGTTTCTAGTTTTTCAGCGTGATGTGATCTCCCAGCTGGAACAAGGGGAAGAGCCATGGGTCCCAGACCTCCAGGGTTCAAAGGAAAGAGAGATCCTGAGATCTCCCTGCACAGGTGAGGAAACATTAAACCACCTCAGAATCTGTAAGTGCCTGAAGGAAACATCTGGAATGCCCAACAAAGCCCTTGGGGAGGTCTCTCAGTTCGTTATTGTCCCTTGCAGGGGTCATATCCTCAGGGTAAATATAGTTCATGGCTTCCTATAGATCCTAGCAGACACCAGGCAGTAGCTTCCTCCCTTCCCCCTGCGTATTTGGATGGGATGTGAAGGCTGAATTCATCCCCCTCCTCTCTCCTATTTGGGGGAAGAGTTTGGGGGAGTTCAGCTCCTGATTTTTATTTGACCTGTCTTCAGCACTTGTTTTGGTTTGGTCTTCCCCTTTCCATTCCTGTTTGAGGTTTCTGTCTCTATCACAGCAGGTTATGCAATGGCATGTGAGAAAGAGGAGCAGAATTCTCAGCCTGAAAATGTTGAGCCAGTGGGTAAAAACAGAGCATTATCGCAAAGATCGAAAAGAAATGTGTCCAGGCGTCATGAGCAGGGAAAATCCTGGGAGATTCAGCACAGACCAAAAACAGATCAAGGAAACCAGCCAGGGAAGAAAGTGGATAAATTTATTTCTTCTTGGGGAACTCAGAAGATCCTCATGGAAACCACAACACAGCAGGATATTCTCAGGCGAAAGAAAAAAAATACATGCAGTGAGTGTGGAAAAACCTTCTCTCACAGCTCAGCCCTTTCTGTACATCAGAGAATCCACACAGGGGACAGGCCCTATGAATGCCGTGAGTGTGGGAAAACCTTCAATCACAGTTCACACCTTATTAGGCATCAAACAATCCACAGAGGAGAGAGGCCCTATGAATGCCGTGAGTGTGGGAAATGCTTCACTAGCAGCTCAAACCTTTCTCAACATCAGAGAATCCACACAGGGGAGAGGCCCTTTGAATGCCGTGAGTGTGGGAAATGCTTCACTAGCAGCTCAAACCTTTCTAAACATCAGAGAATCCACGCAGGGGAAAGGCCCTTTGAATGCCGTGAGTGTGGGAAAAGCTTCAATCGCAGTTCGCACCTTATTAGGCATCAAACAATCCACGGAGGAGAGAGCCCCTAGGAATGCCGTGAGTGTGGAAAATGCTTCACTAGCAGCTCAAACCTTAGATTTAATTCACCCTGGTTCCTCAACTGTTGCTACAGCTCTAGTACCCATCAGTCTAAAGACTGAGAGAAATGGAGAGTTCCAACCATTATCCTTTTAGAATCTTATTGTTCCTCTCTCTGTTTTTTGTGCTGGCCTTTCTATTCTATCACTTTCTGCCTTTGTTTAGTTGGTAACAGTTGGTTTCCATCACTCACGTTTGTTTGTTTAAATCTCTATCCGTTGTGAAATAAATTTTTTGTTTGTTCGATAACTGTACTCAGGTGCTGTGTGAGATACAGTAGCAATGGTCCACAGTAAAACTAGTAACCTGGGATACTTGGGGAAGAGAGGATCTGGGATTTCACCAGGGATCTGGTGATCCGGGCTGGACCCCAGAGCGGGACACATTGAAGGAACTCAAGGGTTAAGGTGGCTGTTGTAGCTCAGAGGAGGGTCCTTGAGTTCCAGCAGGCTGGTGAGTTTGGTCACTAACATCCAGCTGCCAAATGCAAAACTCCCTCTTCCTTGTGGCAGGTGGCAACAAGGAGACTCACAGTCCTCAGCACCCTGAGAAGGGTGACAATGTGTCTCTGTGTTGATCCACCTGTCAAATCCACACAGGGAAAGTTCCCGATAGCACAAAACTCTGCCCTATGAAATCATGGAACATGTGCTCTTCGCTCTGTGAAAGCATGTAAAGAATCCAAGCGCTGGAGGACAGGGTTTGGGTCCAGAGTGACCTAGACAAATTGGAGGATTGGGCCAAAAGAAATCTGAGGAGGTTCAACAAGGAGAAGTGCAGAGTCCTGCACTTAGGATGGAAGAATCCTATGCACTGCCACAGACTGGGGACTGAAGGAGTGAGGGGGGTTTGATAGCAGCCTTCAACTACCTGAAAGAGCAGCAGTGTGGGCTTTCTCCTGGCCACTTTTGCTGGGCTGGGCAGGCAGCCTGGAGCCCTTTCTAGAAGAGCATTGGGAACTGAGTTAGAAAAACCAATGTGAAAACCAGAACCTCAGGTTTAGACTCATTTATTTATAATATTAAATCTTCAATTCTAGTGTCACAGTTAATACAATTGCTTCAGCCTGATAGTTGCCCAAAGGGAAACTTAACTTCTCTCCAAGGGGAGTGGAGAGAAAACACTTTTCAGAGTCCAAGAGAGACAAGGCGGGTGAGGGTAAGAGCTTGCAGAGGACCAACCTCTGTTGGTGAAAGAGACAAGCTGTGGAGCTAACCCCACACCCTTCTTCAGTTCTGTGTAGCCTGGAAGGTCGTCTCCTCCATAACCAGCAGTTAGAACATAAGAACAGCCACACTGAGTCAGACCAGTTCATCTAGCCCACTCTCCCGAAAGTGGCCAATGCCCGGCGCCCCAGAGGACCCCTGGGCCCAACATGGATACAGCACCACCACAAACAAGGTGAAAAGTCAATGCACATGGGAGAAGCATCTTGTGTTTCCATGGGCGGTAGGTTTGTAGAAATTTTGGTGGTGCCCAGAACCTGCCCAAACTCCGCCCCCCACCTGCCCAAGGTTCTGGGAGGGAGTTTGGGGTGTGGCTGGGGATGAGAGGTTTGGGCTGTGGGAGGGGGCTCAGGGCTATAGCAGAGGGTTGGGGTGTGGGGTGATGGCTGTGTGGTGGGGCTGGGGATGAGGGGTTCATGATGCAGGAGGGGGCTCAGGGTTGGGGCAGATGGTTAGGGTGCAGGGGGATGAGGGCTCTGGCTGGGGCTGGGAATGATGGGTTTGGGGTGTGGGAGAGGCTTAGTGCTAGAGCAGAGGGTAGGGGTGTGGGGGGTGAGGGCTCTGTCTGAGGCTGGGGGGTTTGGGGTGTTGGAGAGGCTCAGGGCTGGGGCAGAGGGTTCGGGTGCAGGGGGATGAGGGCTGTGTCTGGGATGGGGATAAGGTGTTTGGCGTGTGGGAGGGCTCAGGACTAGGGCAGAGGGTTGGGGTGCAGGGGTGTGTGAGGGCTCTATCTGGGGCTGGAGATGAGGGGGTTGTGGTGTTGGAGGGGGCTCAGGGCTGGGGCAGAGGGTTGGGGTGTGCGGGGGGATGAGGACTCTGGCTGGAACTGGGGATGGGAGGTTTGGGGTGTGGGAGGGGCTCAGGGCTGGGGCAGAGGGTTGGGGTGGGGGGGGAATGAAGGCTCTGGCTGGAACTGGGGATGGGAGGTTTGGGGTGTGGGAGGGGCTCAGGGCTCGGGCAGAGGGTTGAGGATGTGGTGGGGGGGTGAAAGCTCTGACTGGGGGTGTGGGCTCTGGGGTGGGGCAGGGCTGGGGATGAGTTTGGGGTGCAGGCAGGCTGCTCCGGGACAAGGGCCAGAAAGGAGGACTCCCCCCAGCCCTTTCCCTGCTGGCAGCAGCAAGCTCTGGGGGAGGAACCCCTCATTCCCCCCCCCCAGCAGCACCCTCACTCCCACCACTGTCACTGCAGGTGCTCCTAGGGCCCTTCTCAGGTCCAGGAATCTCCCTCGCCTCCCCCATGATGGGTGCCGGGGTTGCTGCATGCACCTCCTCCCCTGCTGCTGCCCCTGACTATAGCCTCACTGGGGGTGGGGGATGGGGCTGTCTCCTTGCCCAGCATGGGGCAGGAGTGGTGACTGCAGGGGGGGGGCTGTGATGGTGGAGGGTCCCGCTGGAAAAGGGAAGGGTCTGAGGTGGAAGGGCAGGCTCAGAGTCAGTCTGCCCTGGCAGTGAGTTGGGAAGGGGGGGGCACTAGGACCCTGTGGCAGCAGTTGCTGCAGGGAGGCAGCATGGAGCTGCATGGAAGAGGCAGGGACGCTCTGCTCCCTCCGGGGCCCAGGGACCTGCATGGGGCCAGCAAGGGGGTCCGGGGGACACTCGGGGGAAGCACGGGGGGTGGCAGGTGGGGCCAGAGGGGAGACCCGGCCCCAAACTTTGGTGGAGCTGGGCCCCAGGGCTCTGAATATTGCTGGTGCCCGGGCACCACGTGGGTATATAACTCGCCGCCCATGTGTGTTTCATTCCTTATGTCCTAGTCCCATCATGTGGCCATTTCCTTTTCTTCCTTTCTGTTAAAAGCTTTGGTGTTTTGCACAGAAACATTATTTCCCCAGGAGAGACCCAGGAGTGGGGGCTGCATTCCTGTGCCAAACAGTCACTGGAAGGGGGCAGACAAAGGCCTTTAGGACGAGGCGTCCGTCACTGTCAAAAGATCATCTCCCTCCTGCAGGTCACTGGCAGCCTGAATTTGTTCCTTATCCTCCCAGGGTCTGGGGGTGGAATCAGCACTAACCAGCCCCTCCGTATGTAGCAGGAACAAACACAAACCTGGTCTTTAAAACAAGCTGTTCCCTTCCTTCTCAGGGAAGATTTTTCTGTGATTGAAGTTGAGCTTCAGTTCCCCTCTCCTATGGGCGGGGCAGGTGTGGGGCCAGCTCCCAGTGAGATCTGTTTTCACCTTTGCCCCCTTTCAGTCACTCTGGGATCCTAACTCTGCTCCCAGCTGTCAGGCAGCTTCCAGCCCAACCACCCTGCTCACTACCTCCATGGTCATGTCACCCCCTTTGCCAGCACACAGAGCCTGCAGGAAAGCTACTCTTGCCAGATGCATTGGTGGTATAGTGGTGTGCGTGGGTGTCTTCCAAGCAATTCATCTGGGTTTGATTCCCAGCCAGTGCAATAATGGCTTTTCTCTTCTGTTGTTTCCTCATCTGGAAGTGGTTTAATTTCAATCACATTATGTTACAATCACATTATCAATAGAATGAGACAATAAACGTGTCGAAGTCCAGCAGGTCATACAAGGATGGAGGCACACAAGGGGCTGGAATGTGTCATCTGAGAAAGACAGAACACTTGGAAACCTGTATCTCCCATCTCCTGGCCTTGCGTGTTATAATTCCAGCTCTGTGAGCTGTTTGTAGGATGTTCCAGCACGATGGGGAAATGAAGTTCTGAGTCAGTTTTTGCTCCTGCAGATTCCTTTGCTGTTACAATTATAATGACATGAACAAAAGGGAGGCACAATAAACATAACCCCCAAATTGCAATACAGGTGGGGAAAGAGACGATCACGGTTAAGCCAAACACGTCAAAATAAAAATTAATACTAAAAAAGGGGAGAGGGAAGAGATCAGGTATGTGGAGATCCCCTTGATATTTGAACACACGTTAGAATCAAAGTTCAGACTTGACAGTGGAAAACCCGCAACTACCTGTCTCTCTGAACACCTGTGATGAGCAAGATGGAGTTGGGACACCTGTTCTGCTTCAATCATTTATTGTCTCTCTGTTCTCTCCTTCTTCGCCCCCCAATTCCTCATCTCCAATGTCTCTGCCTTTCCCCTCTTGCTCCCTCTCCCCTGCCCTTTCCAGGAACTCACAGTCTACAGCATTTAGGACAAGCCAGAGCTCCCATGTTCTGCACATGAGCCTGTGTCAGAGGACGTGTGACCCCGGTCAGAACCAGTCACCAGATCAATATGACCCTTTATGGGCGCCTGCTCTGCAATTTACATCTCCTCCCCACCCCCGCAAACAGGGTGGGGTACAGCTCTGACTGAGAGGCCTAACAGGAGAAATTTCAGCCCAAAGACAAATTTGTGTGAAATGTTGAGAAATGAAGAGCCCCCCAAATCCCCAGAACTCTAGTGTCACCCCCATGGCACCAGCACAGGGAACCCAGTGAGATGGGGTTACAGAATACAAGGGAGGAGGCAGCAGGGAGAGAGGTGACAGGGAATCTCTTTCTTTCTTTCTCTCGTCACTTTCTGTTCTTCTCTTTCCTTCCAGGAACTGCAGTCACAGCAGGGAGGGGTTTGTCTCCGTGTCTATCATGGAGGTGGTGGAAGTGACGGATTCTGTCCATCCTGTTAGCCATGGCGTTATCTTCATCTTCAAATACCTCTCAGGACATTTAACAGAGGGAGTGAACCCCCCGAAAATGGCTCCCTGTTGAGGCGTTGTACCATACCTGCCCCTGGAGACTGTCTGGTTTTATACTCTTAGAGCTTTTTCTCTTCAAACCCCTTATCCCAATCTCTGGGCCAACCTCCGCATTTCAGAGTTTAGAATTTACTCTAATCACCCTCCTATGGCACTTTCCATGTGAATTGGGCAAAGCAAGTGGGGGAAGCTCCGTGGCTAATGAAAACCAGTGCTCTGGGTGAGGCCTGAACTCACACCCACAGCTGTATTTCCCCCTGCATGAGCCACTATAGGTGCTTCTTAGACAAACTTGGGCTGTAGGTGGTTATGTGTGTCTGTGCTTCACCACTTTGGCTGCTCTATGAAAAGCTGATGGTTCAAACAGAAGCTGGTGGGTTTTTGTTTTGTTTTAAGCAATTAGAGTCTAGTACATTTTAACAGGCAGAAAATGTCCTATTCTGGTCTAGCCCCATTTGACTCCTTCTGTCCATCTTCTTCCTTCCCCCTCAGTGTCTTTCCTTCCCCATTGGGGACATGCAGAGATGAACCCCAGTCAGTCTGTGTCACAGAGAGTCAATCTCCTAAGGAATGTGGGTGAAGGATTCCAGCTGAATTAACGCCGTTCACCTGGGTTAGAAACATTTGTTTCTTTCGAGCACATAGTGGGAAATGGGACATTAATTCAGACCCAGGAGGCAAGGCAGAGAGGCTTCATGCTCTTGATCTCCATGAAGGGAGAGAGGATCCCCAGGAAGGAACAGAGCTTCCTTTAGATTCAAGCTGGGTCTCCTGGAAGTTGGAAAAGACCCTTGGTCACTGAGGATCTCATGGCATCGTGCTGCTCCAGAGGCTCGAGAGTCTTGGGTGCGGGGAGGGTGTCACTGCACAGTCTGAAATGGAAGGGAGGACCCTGGAAGGGACGGGGAGGAACAGAAAATGGAGAGGAATGAAACAGAATAAACGCCTCTTCTGTCTCCCATCCCCAACCCAGCAAGAACTGTTATCAGTGGGGAAACTCCCCATGATGAATGGCAGAGACCACAAAGACATTTGCCTCATGCTGAGAAGTAAGGTGACCAATCACCAAGTGTGAAAAATCAGAGACTTTCACCAGATGCATTGGTGGTATAGTGGTGAGCATAGCTGCCTTCCAAGCAGTTGACCTCAGTTCAATTCCCAGCAAATGCAATGATATGATGATTCCTCCACTGGGAATTGGTTTAATTTCAGTCACATTGTTTCAGTTTATCAATGGAATGAGAGAATCAGTGTCCCAAATCCCAACAGGTCATTAAACACCCAGTAGAGGAAGAAAGGGGTGGGACTATATAATAAGCAGTTGGAGTCATCCTGGTATTACAGTGCTTGGTTTATTTTTTTTTTTTAAATTCCTTTACTTCCCTCTCCCTTTTAGACTCAGAGCCTTTAAGGTCAGAAGGGACCAGTGTGATCATCTAGTCTGACCTGCTGCACCTTGCAGGCCAAAAGACCCCACCCACCCACTCCTGTAATAGACCCGGGGGAGGGGAGGCAGCTCCGTGCTCTGCCCCTACCCCAGGCAGCACATGGAGGCCCTCTGCTCCCCTCCCCAATGCGTGTGCAGAGATGTGCCAGCAGCACTAAGGTGGCTCCCTGCCCACTCTACCTCCGTCCCTCCGTGCCGCTCCCAGAAGTGGCTGGCATGTCCCAGCATCCCCTGGGGTGGGGAGAGTGTCTCCACGTGCTGCCCCTGCCCCGAGCACCAACTCTGCAGCTCCCATTGGCCAGGAACTGTAGCCAATGGGAGCTCTGGGGGCAGCGCCTGCAGACAGCAGTACATGGAGATCCCCTGCCCCCACTCATCTAGGAGCTGCTGCCGGAGGGTTGTGTGTACCGGTCACTTTGGGAGCTGCACCACCCCTCCTGCACCCCACCCCCACCCCCACGCAGAGCCCACACCCAAATTTCCTCCCAGAGCTTTGTTTGTCTTCCTTTCACCAGAACCATCCTTCTTCTCCTGGGCTGCAAGTAGCCACCCCTGGGAAGCCAAGAGGCAGGCACAGGATTCTGCCAGGTAAGTGTGCCCCAGCGCCGCGATGGACGGAGCGATGAAGGTAAGTCTTCCTGAGGCACAATGAACTGCAATGCAGCGAACCACTGGCCAGGCAGTCAGGGCGAAGGGCATTCACTGGAGGTACAAGCTTGTGAGTGACTCCTGAGCACAGGGCCCCTTCCCCTTTTAAGGACTTGCTCCTCATGGCCTGCGACTGGAGATGACTTGGCTGCATCTGGTGGGTCACACTCCACCTTGGGCAATGTCCATGCTCTGGGTGTGTGATCGCTGCCTAATGAGAGTCCCAGACACCTTGTCTATCTAGGAGCTCTTCTGATCTTCCAGCTGTTCAACCAGCTCCTTCATCCCACAAGCATTGCAGGAGGGGGAGGGAGAAAGCCACTTCACAGGCATTCAGAGAGGGAGAGGAGACAAAAATGGGAATGGGGGAAGTATAACAGACCTATTGAGCATAGAAATCACTGCTGCTCCTACAACAGCAGGGACAGGCCACTAGGAGCTGGGAAAAATTAAGCCATTATGTTTCTGCATGGTTTTGAACCAGGGACCTTTTGCGTGTTAGGCAAACGTGATAACCACTACACTACAGAAACTCTGTTGCAGGGCTTTGCCCCTCCCTTCATAAGAACATAAGAATGGCCATACTGGGTCAGACCAAAGGTCCATCCATCCCCATATCCTATCTGCCAATAGTGGCCAATGCCAGGTACCCCAGAGGGACTGAACCTAACAGGTAATGATCAAGTGATCTCTCTCCTGCCAGCCATCTCCACTCTCTGACAAACAGAGGCTAGGGACACCATTCCTTACCCATCCTGGCTAATAGCCATTAATGGACTTAACCTCCATTAATTTATCTGCAAAAAGAACAAAGAGAACATGTGGCACCATAGAGACTAACAAATGTATTTGAGCATAAGCTTTTGTGGGCTAAAACCCACTTCATCAGATGCATGCAGTTAAAAATACAGTAGGAAGATATATATACACACAGAGAACGTGAAAAAAATGGGTGTTGCCATACACACTATAACGAGAGTGATCAGTTAACGTGAGCTGTTATCAGCAGGAGAAAAAAAACCTGGTGTTGGGAAGGGAACAGGAGAAAGGACAAAGGAAGCAAGAGACGAAGAGAAAAGAGGGATCAGACAGTGGATGGAGCAAGAGGTGAAACAAAAAGGACAAACCCTAATGTCCCCAGTGATTCTAAGGGACAAAATCCAGGTGCGGAATGAAATTCTGCCTCCTTAAGCTCGTGTTTTCCATGCCTAGAATTCAACTCTCACCAGATGGATCAGACTGAACAGGTTTCACACCTCCAGGAGGCTCTTACCTTCTAAACAGGGACGGCTGTTTTCCAGTAAAATCACTGAAAGGGAAGGAGAAAACTCGAAAGAGGTTCCTCCTGGCGCTCACGTCTGTGAACCCGAATACTCTCTCAGTCCTCAAAGAGAGACCTGGAGAAGGAGACTTGCTGAAGCAAAGCCACAGGGGTCTCTGAGGTTTCCCTGGCCCCTCGCCCCTGTCCTGCCTGGCTGATGTCAGCATCTCTCTGTGAGGTCACCACCTCCCCACCACCTTTGACCAATAGGCTGAGGTCCTGCAAAAGGCCTTTGTGATGTCACTGCCACACCCCTCCCTTGCTGTGCCAATGTCCTGCCCCTGGCCAGGCACTTTGCAGGTTTGAGCTACTCCCTGTGGATCACCCCACTCCAGGAGCGTTCGTTCTAGGCAGCAAGCTGGCTAGACAGGAAAACATCAGACGCTGCTCCCAATGTTACACTCAGTTTGTCAGAAATGAGTCGACTTTATGGCCAGAAGAGACCATTAGAGCATCTAATCTGACCCGCTGCATATCACAGGCCTCCTGTATGACACAAGAGCTACTTTGGGGGCAAACACATTCCAGAAAGGCATCTAGTCTTCATGAAATGACATCAAGAGATGGAGAATCCACCACTTTCCTTGGTAGCTTGTTCCTGTGGTGAATCATCCTCGCTGTTGAATATTTGAGCCTTAATTGTAATATGAATTTGTCTCTTTTCACCTTCCAGCCACTGGGTATTGTTATGCTTTTCTCCGCTCGATTCAAGAGCCCTTTAATACCCAATCTTATCTCTCCATTAAGACACTTCAACACTTCAATGAAGTCACCTTTCAATCTTCTTTTGATCAGCTAAACAGGTTGAGCTCTTTCAGTAGCTCCCTAGAAGGCATTTTTCTCCAGCCCTCAGAACATTTGGTGGCTATTTGCTGCCCCAGCTCCAATTTCACAACATCTTTTTCAAACGAGGACACCAAAACTGGAGGCTATTCCAGTATCAGTCTCACTGATGCTGTGTCACCTCCTGTGACGTTACTGACATAATCTGTAACTGTATAGATCACCGTTGCGACTGCTGTTCTATATTTGCAGCCAATATTGTAGAAAGGTTGTTGTGTAAGGGGTCTATGGAGAGGTTCTGATTGGCTGATTATAATGATGCTATCTCTAAATGTGTATCATTTTTGTAGTTGACATTATGAATATTGGTTCTATGCTGCCCGCATTTCAAAGTTGTGCTCTGCTTAAAGGGAACACCTGAGAGATGATGGTGTCAGTTCTGCCTAGCCTGCTTGATGCAGGTTAGGCAAATCTGAGAACCACTATACTACAGAAAGTCCATTACACTGCCCTGCCCTGCCCTCAAATTCCCTGCACTTTGGTGGTGCTCACCCTGGCACACACTGATGGGCGAACCTGGAGAAACTGGCAGCAGCTCTCTGATGGGTCAGCTGGAAGAACAGAGGACTGGAGCCAGGGATCAGGAAGTCGTCCTTACATCACCTTTGTGACTCTAGCTTGAAGGGGAGCTTCTTTTTCTTCCCCTTGCTGAGAAGCAGCAAGAGAAGAAAGAAAGGTCCAGTGGGCCAACTGGGTGCAGAAGCCAATGCTGCCTTTTCCTGCAGTGAAGCCCAAAATGAGGGACTCGCATTGAGTAGAAGCAGTGCTGGGCTTCCAGGAAAGAGACCACTGCTGCAGAAATGGGGATGAAACAGCTTGCTGAAGCCTGGGATTGAACCAAAGACCTTTAGACTTTCAGTCTAATGCTCTCCCAACTGAGCTACTTCAGCAACTGTAGGGAGCCTTTTTGGGCTGCTGCTTCTCACCTTGAAGTTTGTTCTCCATAAACCATCTCTCCAGTCAACAATGGACAATGCAAGATGGACATCGCTTGCTATTTTAGCCCTTGGAAACTTCATCAACTAGTCTCTGGATCTCTCAAATGTTGTGCTTCAGTTCATGGGGGAAAGGCGAGAGAAGTGACCTTTGAACAAAGGGCCTGGGGTTAACATCCTAACGCTGTCTGTCTCCAACTGTAACACTATTTAATACCGGTCCACCCTGTGCTGGTGAGTGCTCCATTGCTAGATGTTAGTACATTTCAGTTACTGTCAAAATTAAAAGTTTCTATATTCTTAAAAGAAATGATTATTTCACTTGCTTATATATGGCATTAATAAATACCCTTTTACACATCTTAGCATGAACATTTATTGTCTTATATGATAGAGAAAATCCCGCATCCAAACTGTGCATCGAAATCATGAAATGAGCTACAAATGCAATAAAAATAAGGTATTCAATGGTTTAACATGGAGTGGGGCTGGGGGGTTCCGAAGACACGTCTTGCCTGGGAGGCACTTGGTCTAGGGGAGGCCCTGTCAGGGAAAGCAGGAGTTAGTCTCACACGCTTATTTCCAGGCTGTAATCTGTGGGCGCCCTGCTCTGGGCGAGGGATCGCGATAGCCCAGACTCAGGGCTGGAACAGGCCCCGGATTGAGGGGGTGGCTGCAGGGTTTGCAGCGCTCTGATGTCTCAATGTGTCTCCCCAAAGCCTCAGATCTGTGTCCCCAGAAGGCTCCTGCGCTGCCTCCGCTCCTTTCACAGTCTATAGCAAGGAGCAACAGCAAGGGTCAGGGATGAGCCATAGGCACTAGTTGGGGGGCAGAGGCTTCAGGAGGAAACCCAGCCCCCAGAGCAGAGGGGGATAGGAGGCTTTTTCTCTCTCCTTAGCCACGTGCTATGGCTCTGAGAGCTCTGTGAAATGCCTCCCCGCCCACAGCCTGGGGAAGGGGAAGGAGTCCCAGGTTCTAGCTCGGTTTGGAGGAGGATCACTGGGCCCTAGAACCACTCGCTGCCCTTTCCCGGAGAAACCTGTGATGCCCAGAACAGGGCTGAGATAAATGCTGACAGGAGTCAGGAATTGCTCCCCTGGAATAGCAGCAGGACTGGGCAGCTGGAAATCTCCCCAAAGGAGCTGAAGCTTTGGTGGGTCAGACATAGATGCCCCAGGTAGTGCATGGGGGGCTTAGGTTTGTTTCTGGACAAGAGCAGTGAGAGTTTTATTGCCTCAACATTTCAGTAGAAAAATTCAGACCCAAAGTGTGTGTGGTGGGGAGGTCGATAGCGGTTTCTTTGGGTTTGATTTAGTTTGTTTTCTCATTCTCATTGTAAAAGCCTTTGATGATTTTGATGGGAACAATGTTTGTGGAAGGCCAAGGACAAGTAAGAAAAGTTAAAAATCTGCGTTGGAGTGAGGGGGTGTGTGTGGGCCAGGGCAGGGTTGGAGATTTTCATGGGGAGGGGGTTGGGGATAAATGAGAGGCTTTTGCGGGAACACAGGGGGATGTTTTGCAGTTTAACCTCCCCACTTCCCTGTGCTGCTGCCCAGCTCCGACCCCACTGACACCCCTGTGACGAAGTGGGAATTTTCTGGATGTTTTGTTTGCATCTTGTGTGTACCTCAGTTTCCCCTATTTGTTGCACGATTATCTAGGTTAAAGGTCCAAAATGTGGGGTGCACCCTGCCAGGGGGATGGAGTAACATTCAGGGGGATGCAACTGTGCCCGGGCCAGCCCCCATGGAGGTGGGGAGGGGGAGCCACCCAGCTCCACTCTTGGCTCCAGCCCCAGCTCTGGCCCCTGCCTGTCCTCTCACCGCTGTCTGTGTCCCTTCCCCCTTAGCTGCGGCCCCACTCCCAGCCACGACTCGGGGGGAGCATGGACGGGGTGGGGGGCATGACCCTGAAGTGTTTTGGGACCACGGATCTCGGTGGTGGGACAAGGGGGTTAAATCTTGGCAGAGACCCCAGAGGGCAGGTGTGGCTGCTGTCGAGCTGCCTGGGCCCAGACAATGGCCACAAATTCTGTCTCCTAGCAACCGATGGCCGGGGCGCACCTGCTGCAAGAGGCCAGCTGGCCGGGAGGAGTCGGAGAACAAAGAACGAGCTGGAGGCCAGGTGAGCAGGTTGCCAGGGACACCGGACAAAGGACAGATGAGGGGCAAACGGGACTGGCTGATTCGGGCTGTTGGGAGCAAGAAGTCTGCTGGGTTGGGGACTCGAGGGGAGAGCCCAGGCTCTGAGTTCGGGGTCTCCCCAAGATGGATGTTGCTGAATCTTCCTGCTTCCTGTGCGAACACAGAACTTTCCCAGGCTGGATCCCAGACCCCTAACAAACCTTCTGAGACTGTGGAAGTTGGGGGTGCAGGACTCCCGTTCGGGGGGGGGTGAGGCTTTCCGAGGTGTCCGATTCAGGAAGTTGCAGGAAGCTCCTGGTGTGGAACAGGGGGGCTGAAAGGCCCAAGGTCAGTCCCAGGAGGTGCTGAAGCCAGGAAGGCTTCCCCCAGTGAGGGTGTCCCCTGGGGGTGTCACACTGAGGAGGCTCCTGCCTGGGTTTGACTCAGAGCTGTTCCAGAGCACGGAGCCTGTGTGCCCATCACAGCCCCCCAGCATGTGACCTACAGGCTCCACTCTGGCAAAGCTCCGTGTAAATCAGAGACAAACTCCCCCCTTCTCCCAGTTACTCTCCCCTGCAAAGAACCCAGAGCAGCTCCTGCCTCGCTGGGTCTCCTGCCAGCCACAGCTGGCCAAGGAGCTGCCTCAGCCGCTCCCCGGGTCCCTGTGCAGGGGCAGCATCAGTTCCGACCTCACGAGTACAGTGGTGACTCTCCCTGTCTGTCACGGGGGGGGGACGGGACGAGGGCTTGATTCCCTGAGGAGAAAGCTGAGATTGTGACACCCGTGTATGTCTGCAGCGCAATTAAACCCCACAGCTGGCCCAGACCGGCTGACTCGGGCTTGCCAGGCTCGGGATCCAGGGGCTGGAGCCCGACCACTGGGACCCTCCCCCCTCGCTAGGTTCAGTGGCCGATATACTGAAGATGAGTTGGTAAGTGGGGAATGTGGACTGGGTGCTGCCACTGGACAGACACTTCCCAGCAGGAGCCCCACCCAGTGAATGTGATCTACTCTAAAAACATGGGATGAAGGAAAGTCAGCCTGGGGCTCTGGATTTATCATCTCACAATGACTCGATTCAACTTGCTCAGCTTAGAAAGAAAGTTGGGTTTTTTTATTGTGAGCCTGAAAATTGCCTCCGGTGTGAAAGTCAGAGCGGGATTATTTCACGCTCACGCACCCTTATCACTATTGAAGGAGTAAAGGAACGTGCAAACCAATGAAGCCTTAACATGTCATTTGCATCCTCAAGCCTGTCCCTGTGGCAGGATCTCAAGGACAGACAGAAATGGTACCCGGTGTCAGGAGGAGAGAGGAAAGCACTTCCCCTCGTGTATTTCCCCAGGCTGTTGTGCAAGGCAGCAGAGGCACTTTACGGCATTTTCTGTCACTGATTTTTTTCATGTTGGTGTGGGAGGAAAGACTTAGACCTGCCCACTTTGTGACCCTGTGAATATGAAGTGACCAGATGATGAGTTAACAATGATGCTGTTGCACAGGATTTGATTGGAATTAGAAAACAAAAAGCCCTTTAAGTGGAACTCTTGGGTGAATAGAATGAGCTGATTTATAGTCAACTTTGAAAGGCAATAGACTGTTACATTGGGCAGAACAGCCTGGTTTGGTTGGTTGGTTTGTTTCTTTGATTGGTTGGTTGTTTTCCCTGATAAATTGCAGAGGGTTCAGAGAAGAGCCACAGGAATGATTAAAGGCTTGAGCAGGGAGAGAAGTTTAAAAACAAACCGAACCTTTCCTGCTCCTGCCGGCTGTGAGTGCTGAGGACATTTTCCTTCTCTACTCCAGGGTCTCTCTTCTGCCAGATTCTCAGCAAGTCAGGCCCCCTGCAGACTATGGCAGAGCAGTTTGGTAATAGGCTGCAGCACTCACAATGTAAGAGTGCAGCTGCTGTAGCACCTTGACTGACCATGGGCTAAATCCTGCAGCCCTGGCAGCCCAGGATAACCTCCCACTGATGGTGATGGGAATTTAGCCTTTGTAACGATCTGCTGGTACCTGAGGTCTCAGATGTGAATTAAACTGGGGGCAGACACAGCTCTGTCCAAACAAATGAAGGATGTAAGTGAAAGAGCAAAGCTGGCCCTGGGGATCTGCTGCAGTCCCATAACCACAGCTGGAAGGGAACAGAGGGAAAACACCTGGAGCAGCACCGAGAAAAGAAAGTTTGTCAGTGAGATCAGTAACAATAAATGTGAAGTGAAGGAGTGCTTTCTCCTCTGTGCCGACAGGTTTGAATTGTGTTACTGTATGTAAACGGGCCGACTCACCCCTGCCGCGTCTCCTGCTGGTTGGTCTCGGAATTTCCCGCAGTCCAGCCCTGGAGCGCCCTCGGCAGGCTGGTGATCCCCCTATTCGCAGGCCCCCGTGTCCCTCCCTGGACCCGGTGCCCCTTTCTATAATTGGGTCTCCCCCTCCCAGGGGAACCCCCACCCTACTATCCCCACTTTGCCTCAGTAGTGGCCACTGACAGTCATGGTCTAGCCCCACACCCTGGGGCAGACTGCAGTATCAGCCTACTCATCACAGGCAATAGGGGTTTGGACCTGCTGCTTTGTCCTACCCCTGGGCTGCCCCTTGCAACCCCCAGTACCTTTGGCCCTTTGCTAGGCCGCAGCCTGGGGCTTTCCAGGCTGGAGCTTCCCTAGCTCCTCAGCCTGTCCCCCAGCCCTGCTTCACCCAGGTATCTAGTCTCAAGCCCTAAGCAGCCAGGCCCATCTCCCTCTAGCAACAGAGAGAGACTGTCTGGGCTCTGGCTTCCCTGCCTCTTATAAGCCCCAGGGCTTCAGTTTGGGGCGTGGCCTCCAGCTGCAGCCACTTTCTCAATCAGCCCAGCTCTGTCAGGCCACAGTTTAAACCCCTTAAAACCCCGGAGCAGGGTCCACCCTGCTACACTGTACTATGAGATAAAGCTTTACAATATCCTGCTCTAATTTCAGGATGTGTCTGTAACCATAATTAGTCTCTGTAGAAGTGGGACTTTCAAAATTCCCAAGGAATTTAAGGGGTGGGGTTCACGGTTGGTCACCTGAGGGCAGTGCAGTAGAGTTCAAACCAAAGACCAGAGAGGTGAGAACAGGGATTGTGGGACACCTCCCGGAGGCCAATCACAGCACTGTCATCGACCAGGGTGTCTACACTGGTACCGTGGCGCTGTAGCCCTGGGGTAGAAAGCTGTACACCTCTCGTTGGGAATCCCTCTGATTTACCATTTTTACTGAGGGTGAAATAACAATTTTTCCTATCCCTGCCCTGTTCCTGCTCTTTGTTATAGTTCAATATATTTTAAGGGAGAAAAATGGTAGTAAAAATATCTGCTCTCCAGCACAACTTGAAGCAACATCAGAGCAACTGGGAATGAAACAATTTATTTCCAAAAGGGGAACTCAATGACTGACAATGGCTTTGAAATGGGGGAACAGTATAACTGTGATGCTCAGGGTTTGTTTAGACTAGGAAAAGTGATGGAGTTTAGGTCAGGTCAGTGGGAAAGCTAATGCCAACCCCTGCACCTGGGCCTCTGTTCTACAACTATAATTGTCTTTTTACATCAAGATCATTAACTTGAGCAGCCGACGCCATGTACAGCCCTAGTGGATGTCAGGACCAGAGGAGGATGTTCCTGCCACTGCCTCATCAGGAGAGGAGGGAGAGGAGAGGCCCAGTACCAACGGGTACTGAGGTGGGTCATGGACCGGCGGAGCACCATCTGCATCCGGTGGAATCTCAGGGTCTGCAGATTGAAGTGGATCCTTGTCCGTGCCTGCGGGAGGAGGATGGCTTACAGTCGCTTCAGGAACCCTGTGCTCTGAGGGGCCGGAGCGTTGAGCCACAAGTGGGGCACCTTGGGCCTCGTGATATGCCCACGGAGTCCAAAAGGCCCATTGATGAGGACCTTGCTCCTGGCTTTGTGCCTCTGGATGGTGGCACGGAATATCAGATGCCCAGTCCTGGTGGTAAGAAGCACTCCCAGCCTGGGACGACCTTGACATGTGTCTCGAAGGCCACGGCAGGGCCGAGAGACCCTGGTAGGGTACTGCTGTTCCTGACGTTCGGTCCCGGGGCGGTACCGGTGAGCGGTACCGGTCTTGTCGGTGCCACGAACAAGACCGGGACCTTCTACCGTGCCGGTGCCGGGAGGTCGACCGGGATCTTGAGTCCCTGTGCCGGGAGTGACTGCGGGACGCACGGTACTGAGATCGGTACCGAGAGCCGGATCAGTATCAGGAGTATCTGTCCGGTGACAGAGATCTTGAAAGTCTCCACGAGTACGACCAGTACTGCGATGGAGAGCGGTGCCGGGACTGCGAGCGGTGCCGGAATCGGGAACGGCAGGAGGGGGAACGTCTCCGAGACCGCGACCTGGAAAGACGTCTCTCCGGTGGACCGACGGAAGGAGGCCTTATCAGGGCCAGCTTGCCGATGGATTGGATAACCCACACCGGCGGTGCCGGGGGTTGAGGCTGCATCGACTCCGTCAGCGCGATGAGCTCTCTTGCCGTTGAGAAGGTCTCCGGCATACAAGGGAGAGTGAGCTCGACCACAGCATGAGCCGGGGAGCTATGTGGCACCAGACTCAATGCGGTACCAGAATTGATGGTGCCACGCTAGGAGGAGCTGCCAACTGCGGTGCCGGTGTTGGCGGTGCCGCAGCAGTTACCGGGGTCCGACGGATGGACTTTGATGTGTGCTCCTTCTGCGAGGATGGGGTCGGAGCAGTACGTCATTTTCCAGTCGGGGAAAGGGAGCAGTGCCGGGGAGCCGGTGCCGGCAGATGCCGGTGCCGGGAGTCCTTTTTGGTACTAGAGCGATTCGGTGCCGAAGGTGCGCTCCTCACCGATGCGGGTTGGGTGGACGGTGCCGGCACCGCAGGACTAAGGGCCGATTCCATAAGGAGCTGCTTTAGTCGGAAGTTCCGGTCCTTCTTCGTTCTTGGCTTGAACGACTTGCAAATTCGGCACTTGTCTGTCAGGTGGGATTCTCCTAAGCATTTTAGGCAGCAGTCATGAGGATCCCCCACCGGCATCGGCTTCTGGCACACCGAGCAGGGTTTAAATCCCGGTGCCTTGGGCATGAGCCCGCACCGGGTCGGAGGAAAGGGGGCTACTCCCCCAATCCCCCGCTTAACTATATACACTAACTATGAAAATACGTACTAAAATTAACTATAACTACAAGAACTTGAACTATATACACGATAAAGAGTAAATAACTACGAGAAGCTAGGGATGTGGAGGTCAGCAAAGCCACTCTCCACTGTTCCAACGACCGTCACGGGAGGTAAGAAGGAACTGAGGGGCGGATGGGTCGGCAGGGGTATATATCCGGTGCTATAGCGGCGCTGACTCACCGAGTGTTGCTAGGGTAAAAATCTTCCGACAAGCGTGCACGCGGCACGCGCACACTTACTGGAATGGATATGAGCAAGCACTCAAAGAAGATCGATATTTACCCTGAGGATATGACCCCTGCTAGGGACAATAATGAACTGAGAGACCTCCCAAGGGCTTTGTTAGGCATCCCAGATGTTTCCTTCAGGCACTTACAGATTCTGGGTGGTTTAATGTTTCCTCACCTGTACAGGGAGATCTCAGGATCTCTCTTTCCTCTGAACCTTGGAGGTCTGGGATGCATGGCTCTTCCCCTTGTTCCAGCTGGGAGATCACATCACGCTGGAAAACTAGAAACCCTGCTCAGATGAAAGAAAACAAAGGAGTTCAGTTGATTTCATAAGACTTGGTCATAAAAAAACATTTTATTACTTTAACTTCAGTGCTTAGTGTGACCTGGTGGACCAGGAGCAGTTCTCACTGAAAATGCCAAAGTTAGGGCAGGCTGAAAAAGGGAGAGCAGATGCTCCCAAAAATGGTGGTTAACACTGAAGTTAAACTCACCGACCAGTCACAAACACGGGTTATCGAGAAGCTGAAAAAAGAAATCACGAAGCCCCCTTTATTGCATTCCAGTTCTCTGGCTCCTAATCAGCAGCTAGGTCCAGTACAATGAGAGGTTATTTAAAAACTCTGCTCACATAAACAAAGTGTTCTTCTGACCCCAAAGGGTCAGCCACATCACCAGGTCACTATAGGTTTGGATATTACCCAAAATTCCATCCTTCCAGACAATCCTTTAGCATCTAAACTAAAGGTTTAAAGGAAAGAAAGACAGAAAGAAGTTAAATGGGAAAGCAGTCAGATACATTCCAAAATGGATATATCAGGTTCTTAGCAGTATTGGTGAGTTGCTGGCTTGAAAGTCTGTTTGGAACACATCCACAGATTGGATGGGTCATTCAGTCCTTTGTTCCAGGGTTCAGTTTGTAGAGAAGGTGCTCCAGAGGTAGGAAGGGGGATTGAAGACAAAATGGAGATGATGCAGCTGCCCTTTACATTCCTTTTGCCATGTGGCCTGTACTTCCTGAGTCCCAAACACAAGCTTCACAGCACGTGGCATGGAAAAGCCTTGAAGTTCTCATTACACAGGCATACCCGGGCATGTCTTGCTGACTCAATAGGTGTATCCCCTTGGTCCTTTCCATGGGCTCATTGTACAGCTGATGACCCTCAATGGGCTATCAAACAGGCTAGGCAGTGTTGATGCTAATATGTCTGGGGGTGTCACCCAGAAACACTGCACAAGTCTGGAAATACAGATATACCCTACATATCTATAACTCACAATACAAAAGTGATACAAACATAGAAACAAAATTATCATACGTGGAAAATCATAACATTTTCACTGATACCTGGCATGGCATATCTAGCATGATTCATTGCAATTTTATCAGATTATAATATTATTTTATTATTAATACCAAAGTGTCTCCCAATCCCATCCAGTGTCACACTTGGTAAACCAGTGATTTCCCAGGACTAGTTCCCCAGGTCCTTGAAGATGCCGAACACTGTGCTTATGAGGGATTGAAATATCCACATATCTGCTGGGAACACACACACAGACACTGTGTCTGTCTATACCCCTGTGTTCACTCTTCTAGAAAATTATGATCAATTTTGTACACAGTATTGTTTGTGAGGTATCATTTGAAAACGCATAACCTACTGAATATTATCCTCCTGTTAAAATGTGTAGTAACACTGTATGTAAAGTTATGAGATTTTACAGTATGAGATTACTGAAAAAGTTACAATTCTGGGGAACACCCACAGACCAGTTCCTCAGAGACAGCAAGGCAAACAGCTGGTCAAACAGCCATTCTCCTGCAGGGGGAAGGTGTGAAGAAGACATTTACATTCCATCACAGGGACCTCTTGAAGCTGTTGTGGAAAACGACCACACGACTGATTTTTAATCAGCTCAGCCTGAGGTTCTTTTCTTGGTTAAAAGTGCTCAGGGGGCGACAGCTATTGGAATACTGTCCCCCTGAGCTAAAAATCACACAAGCCTTTTAAAGCTTAAAACCCCAAACAATGACACATACGTTGCACGTTAATTACCTTATTTGGAATATATTGCAAAATATGATGCAGGTCAAAAGCAAGCTGAACAATCAGTTTTCCATATTCGGCCTTTCCTGTTATTATTATTACACCTGGTGATATGGGAGCAAGACTCTGCATGTCTCAAGAAATGTCACTACCAACCTAGGCCATTTTCACATGCTGGGTGCAATCCAGATCAGTGAGGAGTTGTGTCATCTGTAATCCTGGGTGAGATTCAGTGTTCTGCTGCTGGAGCTCCCCTGTCTGGATACCCCCACACAGCATTTAAGGACGCACCGAGTGTCTGTGTGATAAGTAACCCTGGACCGGCAGCACTGACTCCAGCCGCCTGCTTGTTACACCCCAAGCACTTTCTGGTTTGGGTCGAGAAGGCTCAGGGTTTGAGAGAAGGCCGGAGGTAGGAAGCTTCTGTTCGTTATGCTGGACCTAACCCCCAGTTTTACTTGAGTAAAGAGGAGATATTTGACACTGTGTGATACTGATCCTGTGCTCTGTTCCCAAAGTGTGCTGCAGCAGGGGAGGGTCTCTGGTAGTGTGTGTGTCACTGGCATATTGGGGTGATGCTGCCAGGGCCGGCTCTAACAGTTTTGCCGCCCCAAGCAAAGAAAAAAAAACACCGCCCTGTCCCCGCGAGCGCCGCCCGACCCCTCCCTGAGCGTCGCACCGCCCAAGTCCCCGCCCCCCAGTGCCGCGTCGCACCGCCTAAGTCCCCGCCACCCCCCAGCGCCGCCTGGCCAAACCAAAACCAACCCCCGATCACCGCCCCCTCCCAAGGTGCCGCCCCAATCATGTGCTTGGTAGGCTGGTGCCGGCCCTGGATGCTGCAACAAGACAGAGTAGAGGTGGCATTGTGGGGGTGGCATGAACCTTCACTCTTCATTTCCCCTTCCAAGAACAGAGGGGAAAGGAATCCTTACCCAGCAAGGTCGCATTCTCATAGTTCTGCTGCATGACATCCCTGTAGAGGGCTCTCTGAGCGGGGTCCAGCAGAGCCCATTCCTCCATGGTGAAGTATACAGCCACCTCCTCGAAGGTCACCAGCCCCTGAAAGAGCAAGAGTCCAACACTCAGTACCTGCTGCCCCACTCACAATCCCACTATTCATGGAACAGCAGCACCAGGTAAATGGAAGCTCCAGAAGGCACATGTTAACAGAGTCCCACCTCACCTAGCTTAGAGCAGCCAGGAGGCATCAGAGGGTAGAAAGAGAGAACCTTTGTGTCTCCCAGCTGACAGATGGAGGCAGGGTCTTCCCATTTATCACATACCTACTAGCCAGAGCTTGATATAGGAGATGGGGCTGTCTCTGGACCCTATTGGTGTCTCCCTGGTAGGAATCCCAGCACTCTCCAAATAAAATATATGGAAGAAAGGGGAAGTCAATAGTAAAGAATAGAAGTTAGAAGGTCAGAATTGTAGAAAGTTGGCAAGGGAAGCTATCAGAAATCAATGACCAATCAATGACAATAAGAAGGAAGTTTTTAAAAAGTATATTAAGTGCAAACTTAATCCTAACAATGGTACTTTACTAGATAGAAATGGCAGAATTATCAAAAATAATGCAGAAGAGGTAAAAGTCCTCAATAAATATTTCTCTCCTGGATCTGGAGAAAAACAGATGATGTACTCATATCATAAGATGTTGACGATGACACTCTTTCCATTCCAACAAGAAGTCATGAGGACATTAAACAGCAGCTATTAAAGTCAGGCATGTTTAAATCAGCGGGTCCGGATAACTTGTATCCAAGACTTTCTAAAAGACCTGAAGTCTGACATCTATACTCATGAAGATAATGGAGCAGCCAATACTGGCTTTCATTCATTAATAAAGAATCAAAGAAGGGTAATATGATTAGTGCCCACTAACAAAGGTTTAGAGAAAACAGAGCCTATCAAACTAACGGGATATCCTTACTGGAGGAGATCAAAAGTTTGGTTGCAGCTAATAGTATTGATGTAATATACCTAGACTTCCGTAAGGCATATGAGTTGTTTCAGCACAATATTTTGACCAGAAAGATTCAAAATAAACACACCATACATTAAATAGATTAAAAATATGGGATTGTAAATGGGGAACCATGGTCGAGTGGATTTCTTTCTAGCAGGTTCCCACAAGGATTGCATCTTGGCCCTGTGCTATTTAACATTTCTTATCCATGACCTAGAAGACAGTATAAAATCATCACTGATAAAGTTTGCAGTTGCCACAACGATTGGGGTTGGTGGTAACTAATGAAGTGCCAGTAGATTCAGGCTCCAGCACTGGGAGTCTGGGAAGTTGTCCCAGCCCTGGCTGGAAGGTTATTTCCTGTTCCACAAAGAGGGGAAGTTCCATTCCCAACTCCTGTGCCTTGAAATTAGGCCCTATCTGACACTACACCCCCATATTCAGCATAGTGGTATGGTTATAATATGATTAGGACATAATTATGATGTATTTTGTACAAGATGCATCATGTGTGGTTTCATTGGAAAAGTTATGATTTGCTGAACAGGATTATCCTATTTGTGTGCACATATGTTGGTATCTGAAGTTATGGATACTGACTCTGTATCTGTATTTCAAATGTGCTTACTCTGGGTAACACCCACAACGAGCCTTTCAGGTAGAACAATGAAGAAGCCAGACAGTGTTCATGGCTCATCAACAAAGACAATGGACCGTGGAAGAGCTTAGCCTTCCTCTGAATGTTTCAGCCAGCCTATTAGTCATGGATACTATGATGCAGCAGGGCCTGTGACCAGACCACATGACACTAAACTCCATTTTAGTACTTGTATTTTTCCACAAACTGGACTGGGAACTGAGTTTGGAACAGTCATGTTGGGTGATAGCAGGGCCTGGAGAGCCTGGCTGAATCTCCAGCAAATCAGTGTGAGAAGGGCCAGCCCAGCTTGAGGGTTAGAGGGCACAGCGGTTCCCAGAAGACCCCCAGACTGCACCCCGGGGTGACAACCCATCACACCCTAGAGTACACAAGTCTCAGCAGGTTTGTCACATCCTGTCCCCTCCCTTTCTCCACCCAAGATATTTCCTGCCTCCCACCACCTCCAGCAGCTCCTACCCTCCTATGCATTTACTGCTCCTCTCCCTCCAAGCAGAACCCACCACCAGCTCTCTGATAATCCCTTACCTGAGCCAGCTCCATTGCAGCCATTTCCTTCCCCCTGGGAGTACGGGATGATCTGGAGCAAAACATGGACATTATTCTGTAGCCTGCTGGGGTGAAAAGGGCAAGGTGTGAGAATTCAGAAAGGGCTTTTGTCCATTCCACAAGCCAATTCCCCCGAGGTTTTCCCCTGCTAATGGACATCCTAGGTTCTGCCACACTGTGAAGCACAGAGTGACCTTATTCCAGTACAGGCCTAGCCCCCTCCCACTGGGGTGTAACCCTCTGACACATGGTGAAACCCTCCCAATAACAGTCTCTCTGTTACACTTATCAAGTTTGTGGACAATACCAAGCTGGGAGGGGTTGTAAGTGCTTTGGAGGATTGGATTAAAATTCAAAATGATCTGGACAAACTGGAGAAATGAGCTGAAGGAAAGAGGATGAAATTAGTAGGGACAAGTGCAAAGTACTCCACTTTGGAAGGAACAATCAGAGACCAGAGAAGAGCAGAATCCAAGGAGTCACTTTGGAGGATTCTCCCTGTCATTGTCCCCAAGGCAACTGTCTCAAGTTTACAAAGTTGTTTGATGTTACAGCCTTTATACAGTCTCTCCTGGGAGTGCCCCTTTCATCGGCTGGGCCTAGTTTTAGTTTTCGGTAGTTAACAATCTTGGTTTATTGTTCATCTAACCAGTGTGTTTGGATTAAAGTGTGTTGGAAACTCCGTTTGGGATAACAAGCTGGTGCATGTCATTTTCCACTGATGAAATCACAGACTTCATATGAGCTTGCATTGTTCAGTAGCGTGCTGGACAGTGCAAGACGCACATTTCTGGGGGAAAGTTGGGCACTTGAGAATTTGCTGGTTTTCTCCTGAGGTGTAATTCATGAGTGGCTGTCTAGCAGCACTCAATACTGTGTAGCTGGGAGTGAGTTACATGCTGGAGACTGTGTGTTAATTGGCCAAGAGGGGCTGTTCTCGCGATAAAACAATGGAAAAGGCACCCCAGGTTGGAGAACTGAGGGGACACAGCTATTTAACAGTCCAGATTGTACTCTAGGTAATGTCACAGACACTCATTATGACAGAGCCTCTTACAACACAGAGAAAGTAAATCCATGTCCCAGAAATCGAAGACTCCAGACAGAGGGCAAGTCTCCCTGGCACTGCTTCTTGCTGACAGAGAGGTTCAGAGACAATCAGAGAGTCCTGGGGAAGCTGGAAACAGGAAGCATGGGCTAGTGGGGTTCAGTGGAGAAAGGGAACAGAAAGGGCAGGGATATTACTGAATGCAGGATCTCAGCAGTACTAGATGTCAGGATAGCACATAGTGCAGCCCATTGGAAAACATAATCCCAACTATATATACAGAATGATGGGGTCTAAATTAGCTGTTTCCACTCAAGAGATGGATCTTGGAGACATTGTGGATAGTTCTCTGAAAACATCCACTCAATGTGCAGCAGCAGTGAAAAAAAGCGAACAATTTTGGAAATAATTAAGAAAGGGATAGAAACGACAGAATATATCATATATCCTATTTGTAAAAACAGCAAATGAATCCATGATACACCCACATCTTGAATACTGCATGCAGATGTTGTTGCCCCAGCTCAAAAAAAGATATATTGGAATTGGAAAAGGTTGAGAAAAGGGCAACAAAAATGATTAGGGGTATGGAACAGTTATGCCAGACCTAACCCCCAGTTTCACTTGAGCAAACAGGAGCTATTTGACACTGTGTGATACAGCTCCTGTGCTCTGTTCCCAAAGTGTTCTGCAGCAGGGGAGGGTCTCTGGTAGTGTGTGTGTGTTGTTGTGTATTTGGTTGTCATGGTTTTGTTGCTATAGCAACTGAGTTAGATTATTATGGGTTAGCTCAACCGGTTTCAACCGGCTGAGGTGCTTTCTGTATATATGTAAATAAAATGGAGGTTTTGGTTAGCTGCCTGCTCTCTGGCCTCAAGTGATTGCTTCCTACACCGGCTGCCCCAAGGATATAACACTGGCGACGAGGGTGAGACTCCGGTGCTGCTCCAGTAACAGAAGGAAGTAGAAGTTAAGGTAAAGAACAAACAAACAAAAAAGCTGCTTGTTGCACTGACTGTGAAAGTGAAACTAAAAATCATGGCTACTCTGACCAGGCCCCTGGAGCCTTTTGATGAGAATACAGAGCAGTGGCATGTGTATACTGAGCGTTTTGAGCTTTTTGGTATTGCAAATGACATTACAGAAGCAAAGAAGGTGCCAATATTCTTAACTGTTGTAGGGGCTAAAACCTACTCTCTGCTACGCAGCTTACTACACCCTGTTAAGCCTGAGACTAAATCTTACAGTGACATTGTGGAAATCCTGGGGTCTCATTTTTCCCCAAAACCACTGGTAATTGCTGAAAGATATAGGTTCCACAAAAGAGACCAAAAGGAAGATGAAACAGTTGTACAATTTGTAGCCATTTTAAAAAAGCTAGCAGAACACTGTGAATTTAAAGAAATGTTACATGATGCCCTGCGTGACAGGTTAGTGTGTGGCCTGTACAGTGAAGCTATACGGAAGCGCCTACTGACAGAGGCTCAGCTTACCTTACAGAAGGCTGTTGATATTGCTGTCTCCATGGAACTGGCTACAAGGGAGGCACAATACATCGGTGCACCCCCTAGGGTGCAAAAAGTGTCACAAGAACCGACCCACAAAACTGTGCAGAGTCAAGAATGTTACCGCTGTGGTAAGCCAGGTCACCAGGCATCAGAATGCTGGTGTAAGGACCTGGTGTGTCGACACTGTGGCAAAAAGGGACACATTGAGTGTGCCTGTAAACAAAAGAAAAAGAGGCCTGTGGTCTGGCCGACAAAAAGAGGAACCCTGCATACCCTAGAGCAGACCCAGGATGATCAAGGTGACACCTCATCGCAAGAGGAAGTGCCACTGCATGTTTTGTCTTTGGCAATGGGCTCACATGAATACTGGGTTACCCCGTTATTGGATGGCAAACGTATACGCATGGAACTGGACACCGGTGCAGCCGTCTCACTGATCTCCGAGACTGTGTATAAAGAAAAGCTACAGCATCTTCCGCTTAAGGCAACAAAAACTGTTCTGAAGACGTATACGGGAGAAGCTGTGCCTATGCTGGGCACTATTGATGTTAAGGTGGAGCTCAATGGACAGGTGGCTAAATTGCCACTGTTTGTGGTGAGAGGTAACTACCCAGCCTTAATGGGTAGGTCTTGGCTTGGGAAGATTCAACTGAACTGGGCAGAAGTGCACCGGATGACTAAAGAAGAAACCAGTCTAACCCCTATACTAAGGAAACATGCTGCTGTTTTTGGAGATGATTTGGGAAGTATGAAGGGAATCACTGTGACATTGAACATTAAACCTGGCAGTCCACCAAAATATCTGAAAGCCCGAACTGTGCCATATGCCATCAGGCCAAAAGTTGAAGCAGACCTGGAGCGCCTGGTCACCAATGGAGTCCTAATACCAGTTACCCATAGCTCATGGGCCACTCCTATCGTTCCAATCGTGAAGAAAGATGGCTCTCTCCGGATTTGCGGTGATTTTAAAGTCACTGTCAACCCAGTGTTGTGTGCAGAGCAATACCCGCTTCCCCGCATCGATGACCTCTTCGCAGGCCTGGCTGGGGGACAAAAGTTCAGTAAGATTGATCTGAGTCAAGCATATTTACAGATGCACGTCGATGAAAAGTCCCAAGAGCTATTGACTATTGTGACTCATAAGGGGCTTTATCGATACTTTCGTCTACCCTTCGGAATAACATCTGCTCCCGCCCTGTTCCAGAGGGCTATGGACCAGATCTTTTGTGGCTTGTCAGGAGTTCAGTGCTATCTGGATGATATCCTGGTCACTGGACGAAATGAAGAGGATCACTTAAAGAATTTAGAGGCTACCCTACAAAGACTGGAAGAGTATGGCCTACGAGTTCGCAAAGACAAGTGTGAATTCTTCAAGCCCTCTGTTGAATATTTGGGACATATCATTGATTCTGCAGGTCTTCATAAGGCCCCTGCAAAAGTTAAAGCTATTGTGGAGGCTCCCCCACCTCGAAATGTAAGCCAGCTGCGCTCGTTTCTAGGACTCCTGAACTATTATGGAAAGTTCATCTCACAGTTAGCCACACTGCTAAAACCACTTCATGAGCTCCTTGGGCAGAACAAGGCCTGGAAGTGGACTGAAGCCTGTGATGTTGCGTTTAACAAAGCTAAGGATGCATTGCTAAATTCTGAAGTTCTAACGCACTTTGATCCATCCTTACCACTGCAATTGGCCTGCGATGCCTCCCCTTATGGAGTGGGAGCAGTCGTGTCACATATTATGCCTTCAGGAGAAGAGAGACCTATTGCTTTTGCTTCACGCACTCTAAGCAAAGCAGAAACTAACTACGCCCAAATCGAACGTGAGGCATTAGGAATTGTTTTTGGAATTCGGAAGTTTCATCAGTACCTGTTTGGGCGAAAATTTACTCTTCTCACAGACCATCGACCTCTGACATCAATTTTTGGACCTTACACAGGCATTCCCCCATTAGCTGCTAGTCGTATGCAACGTTGGGCATTGTTACTTTCAGCACACACATATGAAATCAAATATCGGAAATCCACTCTACACGGCAATGCAGATGGCCTCTCAAGGTTGCCTTTGCCGGTCAAACACCAAGATAGTGCCCACAAGGAAATCTTCTACTTTGAACAGGTAGAGAATACACCCATCACTGCTACTCAGATAAAGAAGGCAACTCGCGTTGACCCAGTATTGTCCCACGTTATGGACCTGGTGATGCATGGAACATCTCGACAAACCTCTCCGGTCTCATCTGACCTTGTTCCCTACATGTCCAAGCGGATGGAGTTATCGGTCCAATCTGGTTGTTTGTTGTGGGGGAGACGTGTCATTATTCCACCACCACTGAGATCACAGATGTTAGAACAGCTACATTCCGGTCACTGTGGAATAGTGCGCATGAAGGAAATTGCACGAAGCTATTTTTGGTGGCCTGGACTGGACAGCGCTATTGAAGAGAAGGCAAAAGCTTGTATGTCATGTCAGGGTGTGAGGAATGCACCCCAGTGGGCACCCCTACACCCATGGGACTGGCCTGAAAACCCGTGGCAACGTATTCACGTTGACTTTGCTGGCCCCCTTGAAGGAAGCATGTTCTTGGTGGCAATAGATGCCCATTCTAAATGGCCAGAAGTCTCTATAATGCAGTCCACTTCTGCAGAGAGTACTATCCAAAAACTACGAGGACTCTTTAGTCGTTTTGGTCTGCCAGAACAACTTGTGAGCGACAACAGACCGCAGTTCGTTTCTCAGGAGTTTCAAAATTTTATGAAAGCAAATGGGATACACCACATCACGTCAGCACCATATCATCCGTCCACCAACGGATTAGCTGAAAGATTTGTGCAGACAATGAAAAACGCTTTGAAATCAGCAAGGGGACAACACTCCATTCAAAAGCGTCTGGATACCTTTTTACTTTCCTACAGAAACACACCTCATGCTACGACCCACGCATCTCCGGCCTTTCTAATGATGGGACGATAGCTGCGCACTTGCTTTGATCTGCTGAAACCTTCTGAACCCCGACAAATTGTGCAACATCAGCAGCAATATCAAGTCATCAGACGGGCACCCAGAGCAAAAGACCGAACCTTTAGCCCGGGACAGCCAGTTTTGGCTCGGAATTATACTTCCAGAGCTAAATGGGTTCCGGCCACAGTCATCACTCAAACAGGACCTGTTTCCTACACAGTCCGGACTGCAGGGAATCTTACCTGGCGGCGACATGTAGATCAGCTGTTGCCAGGTCATGCCAGTCCTCAGGACCCATCTGCAGTTGAGGGGTCTGACTTCACCTCTTCTGGTGAGGGATCGAATCACGAGTCACCTGTTTCTGACTGTTCTCCTCCATTACTGCCGGCGGCTGAGATACCCCTTTGCCCAGCACGAGCTGATACCACCTCCTCACCTGTTCGTGCTGCGGACCCTGAGCCCCTAGTGCTTTCAGGTGCAATAACACCAGTAGTTCGCCATAATCCACCTAGAGACAGAAGGCCTCCTCATCGGCTGGACCTTTAGCTAGGGCGAACCCACGGCTATGGGGCAAAATAATCCCCAGGGTTTAGCCGGGAATGGAGGCAGTCTACCCTCCTTCTCTAGTCTAGTGTGTGTTTTATTTAGGGGATGTTCTTATTAGGGGGGGAGGAATATGTTGTGTATTTGGTTGTCATGGTTTTGTTGCTATGGCAACTGAGTTAGATTATTATGGGTTAGCTCAACCGGTTTCAACCGGCTGAGGTGCTTTCTGTATATATGTAAATAAAATGGAGGTTTTGGTTAGCTGCCTGCTCTCTGGCCTCAAGTGATTGCTTCCTACACCGGCTGCCCCAAGGATATAACATGTGTCACTGGCATATTGGAGTGATGCTGAAACAGGAGAGAGTAGAGGTGGCATTGTGGGGCTGGCGTGAACCTTAACTCTTCATTTCCCCTTCCAAGAACCGAGGGGACAGGAACCCTTACCCAGCAAGGTCACAGTCTCATAGTTCTCCTACATGACATCCCAGTAGAGGGCTCTCTGAGCGGGGTCCATCAGAGCCCACTCTTCCCTGGTGAAATACACAGCCACCTCCTTGAAGGTCACCGGCCCCTGAAAGAGCAAGAGTCCAACACTCAGTACCTGCTGCCCCACTCACAGCCCCACTATTTGTGGCAGAGAGGAGTGAAATGAAATTAAAGCTCTGGGTGGATCGCAGTCAACAGAGTCCCACCCCCACCCCGCTCAGCGTATCCAGCAAATACCAGAGTGAGGGGACGAAGAGAGAGTCCCTTGTCTCTCCCAGCAGATCCATCACACATCTACTAGCCACTGACCGATACAGGAGATGGAGCCCCTAGCAGGGTCCAGGGAGAGCTCCCTGGTAGGAAGCCCAACACCCTCCCCATGGTGAGGAGCGGGATATGAAGGGAGAGGCAGCTCCAATAAGCCTGACTCATGGGTGCCCCCTCATATCTCACAGCAGCCGCTGGTTAGTGAGCTCAGGCTCCAGCACTGGGAGTCTGGTCAGTTTGACTAGCTCCATGTAGGTGGGCTGTTTTCTTTCTTCACAAATTAGGGCATTTCCACCTCCGAACATCCTGAGTCTGTTCCTAGAATCTAGGGCACTTATTAAATAACTCCCAGCAGGTTTGCCACACCCTGGCCTCCTCCTTTCCCCACGCTGTGAATTTCTTGTCCCGCTCCAACCTCCAGACCAGACTGTGCAAACCTTCCCATCTCCAGTGTATTTGCTGTCCCTCTCCTCCAGCAGGAACCCACCAGCAACCCCCCGATAATCTCTACCTGAGTTGGCTCCACTGCAGCCATTTCTCTTCCCTGTCCCACGGCAGGCTGGGATGACCTGGAGCGAAACATGGACGCCATTCTGCAGCCTGTCTGGGGGAGAAGGGCAGTTGTGGGTGTTTCAGAACCGGTTTTAGTTAATTTCATATCAGAATTCCCCCAGGCCCTTTCCCTGCAGACAGACTTCCTAGATTCTGCCATGCTGGGAAATGCTCAATCTGCTTATTACAATGTAGACCTGGCCCCTCCTGCCAGGCTAAGCCCAGACACATTTTTAACCTCCCTTCTCCCTCCCCTCATCCCGTAACAAAGTCTCTGAACACAAGGCTTGAAAAGAGCAGAACCAAAGGAGTCACTGTGGGGGATTCCCTCAGACACTGACCCCATGGCAGCCACACCCCAGCAGGGGGAATATGGAGTCAGGAACTGGCTTTTCCTCTGTCCGATCCTTGTTTTGTTCACTGGAAAATGGTTCTGGCCAGGGATGCAGCAATACATGTGTCTGGGTGGACTAGAGAGCTGGAAATCTCTCCCCCCTCTCATTTCTCCCACTGCCCCTTTCAGTCTCTCCTTCCCGTCCTCTCTCCCTGCCCCTCTGGCTGGAAAGGTCCCATTCCTGGGGGCTTTGCTCTCCCAGGGCTGGATTTTCTCCTGGCAATTGCTACTGGGAGGAGAAATGAGGAGGGGCTGTTTGTGCAGAGTCACTTTCATAACAGTCCCCAGCACTTTCCCTGAGATCTTTCAGTTACCTGGAGACTCTGGCTCAGAATTTAGTATTAACAGGGCCCAGGGCTGCCCTAGGGGGCTACGACCAGCTGGAGAAAGTCATCCCCTGGGCCAGGCAGAGAAGCAGCTTTAATTAAGGTCACTTCCCAGCACAGAACCCCGCTGGGGGAGCAGCAGCTGCCAAGCCTGGTCTCCCAGATCACAATGGAGGCTGCAGCCTCTGACCCAGCAAGCTGAACCCCAGTATCCTGAGCAGAGAGGGACAGAGCGTTTGAGCAGCTTCCCTCCTTTAGCTCTCTGGGGAGAGCAGCTAATGAGAGCCCCTCCTCACAGGGAGAATTGCTGGTCTCATTAGCCCCACTGTCCATCCGGAGTCACTCCTTGTCTTTCCATACAGTGACTCTAGATTAACAATGGTCTCAATGAAACCAGAGTTCAGAAAGAATGAGTCCAGAACGCTGTGGAAGGGACCATTGTGCGGCAGTGTTGACCCCCTTCCCACCTCCCTCACCCCCAGATCCAGGACAAGGACTGGACAATCTAGGAGAATGGAACTGGAAGTTCCTGCAGTTTTCAAGAGGGGAGAAGAGCAAAAATCTGTGATTTCACCTCACAGTGTCTGATAAGTGGCTAGAAAGTTATCACAGTGACTGGGCCTGGCCGGGGAGTGTCGGGCAGTGCTTGGAGCCAGGATACTGGCATAAACTAATCAGGGAGAAGAAGCGAGGTCAGGAGCAGCCCGCAGAGCCCCAGCCCCGCCCAGATATTCCCTGGGACCCAGCCCCCATAGTCCCTGGCCAGGGACCTCAGCTACCCCTCAGAGCCCCACCGGCCAGAGAACCCCCACCAGACCATCACTGACAGGTTGGGAATCCCAAAGGGTTCCCCACATTAAGAGAGCCCAACAGCCAGAGACCCCCCAAAAGAGACCCCCACTGGGAACTCAGTCCCTCACTGCCTGCCTAGGATCCCCCCCCCGCCCTCCAGCAGGATCTGCCCTGCCCTTTGCCTGGCACCCCCTCCTCCCCCCTGCGGGATCCCCTGGTGCTTTACAGGGGCACCCCCTGGCCTAGCGCCGGGGATTCTCCCACACACACTCTGTGCACTGGGCACGGCAGCGACCCCAGGAGTCTGCGGGGGAAGCCCAGACAGAGCCCCTGGCTCAGCACCAGGCTCCCTCTAACCCCCTGTCCCGCCTCCCCAAGAGACGCCCACCCTGGCTGTTCTGCAGCCACCAGGCCCCCAGCGATACCCACCTCCAGGACCCACAGCCTCAGGGCTGGGCACATCACACCCACCCCCTGAAACCCCAAATCTCCAGAACCCACCAACCTCACTAGGGTACCCCCTGCCCAGCCACCCAGAGGCCCCCCCGCCACAATCCCCCTTCAGCTGCTATCTCCCCCCACAGCCCCACCCCCACCCAGCAACACTGTTACCTCACAGTGCCTGAGAAGTGGATAGAAAGTGACCACCGCCCCCTGCTGGCCAGTCACACAGGCAGAGGGAGCCCTGGGGGATGTCTCTTGAACAGGAGAATGGAAGGCCTGGAGGGACAAAATAGGTAAGAAATGTTCATGCCTGTCACTAGCAAATAATGGCCACCATGGATCCACCCCAGAGGTGGCTACATCTTAGCAGTGTGGGAATCAACCCCTCACAGAGGCCATTTGCCATTGGGTTTGGGATACTTCTCAACTGACACTGCACTCAGAGTGACCTCCTCATCCTGTGCCTGCTGGAGAAAAGAAAAGGGTCCAGCCAACTCTCCCGTTACCAGCTGGGAACCACCGATCCCCAAACAGGGGGAGGCCTCTGGCTTTGATGGGTATTAAATATGTGGCTGGTCTCTTTCTTCTACAAACATTTTAACAGAGGTAAAGGAGGGAACAAATGATTCGCAAAGGAGATGGGAAAGATGATCCCTGGGCAATTTAACCCCCTACAACATCCAGGATGGAGAAGAATTCAGGGCCATAGGCAAGAAAGGAGAAGTTGCTGGAATTCAGAAACACAGAAATTGCCTGAATTGCTGGAATTCAGGCAAAACCTGAGCTTTGAGACCAACGTTCAGAAATGAAAGAGAAAGGGTGGAAATCTGAGAGATTTTGGATCCATTTTGCAAATTATAGAGAGGAAAGTGGAAAATCAGAGGGATTTTATATCAGTTGTCGATAGGAGGTAAAATCTGAGTGTTTCACATCAATATTTGATAAATGAATAAAGAGGAAATGGGCAACATTTGCAAACATTTTATATCCAGGTTCAAGAATCTGAGAAAAGGTGTAAATCTGAGATTTTCTTGGTATTTTATAATTAGAGAGACAGGGGGAAATCTCAGGGCATATTCAATTAGAAACAGAAAACTAGAGAGCAGTGGGGCAAATGTTTAGGGTATTTTATATGAATCTTTGAGATTTGCACAGAAAATGTGTCACAAACTGCGTATGTGATAACATGAGAGAAAAACACCAAGATCTGAGGGGATTTTATATTGCTGTTAACGAACTAGTGGAAAAGGGGGACTGTTGGACTGGATTTTATACGACTGTCCAATACATAAACACAAAGTAATGGTTCCCCCACCCCCACCATTGCCATGGGCAGCAGGGAGCCCTTTGAGGAGCTGATTAAAAGGGAGGGGGAGGGGGAGCTGGAAGGTCCCTGGATAAAGGAAGGGGGCAGCAGTGGGGGACGGGCGGGTGACTGGCAACTGATGGTTGGGGGCAACTGTGTTGGTAGTTAGGGGGCAACAACTGGGATTGGGAAATGGGGGTCTGGGCAGTCCCCATGGGGGACACATGCGCCTCCCTTCCAGTGATGAGCTGCTAAAATCTTAACAACCGGTTCCCTATAAAAAGTTCTGATTGAAGGGATGTGCCACAGTATGGATTTTTTGTACCAATAGGGTTACCATACGTCCGTATTTTCCCGGGAGGAATTTTTAAAATTTACCACCCAGACAGCGATTTAAGAACCTAAAAGCCTGACATCTCTGGGAAAATACAAATGTATGTTAACCCAACCTAAAGTTCTTTTTTACAAAGCTGGGCCTGAACTAGAACTGAGCTCCATTTCCCATGTGTGGGTCCCCGCCATTCCCTGGGGTGTGCTAGGGTGACCAGATGTCCCAATTTTATTGGGACAGTCTCAATTTTGGGGTCTTTTTCTTATATAGGATCCTATTACCCCTCACCCTCTGCCCTGATTTTTCACACTTGCTGTCTGGTCACCCTCGGGTGTGCACATGTGTGGGTCCCAGCTGCTCCCTGCCCCCCTCATTGAAGCAGGTGTGCAGGGTTAGTGCCCTGGGAACTGCAGGGCACCAGTGGCCATGGGGCTGGCTGCAGACAGGGGCGTGGGGCAGGGCTAGCTGGAGGCAGGGAGTGTGACACGGGCTGGCTGCAACAGGAGCTGGCTTTGGGCAGGTGGTGCAGACAGGCTGTGGCGGGGCAAGGGGCTGTGGCAGGGGTCTGGGGGGTGGCAGGGGCTGTGGGCAGGGACTGTGGCAGGAGGAAAGCGGGGTGGCAGGGGCTGTGGCAGGATGGATGGCAGGGGCTGGCTCTGGCCAGGGGGTGCAGACAGGGGCTGGCTGGAGGCGGGGGCGGCAGAGGCTGCGGGTGGGGGAGGGTGGCATGGGGCAGCTGTGGGCAGGGAGGAGCGGGGGGGTGCAGACACTCACACAGGGGGAGCAGCTGGGAGCAGGAGGTGGCTGTAGGCAGGGGCTGCAGGCAGTGGGTGCAATGGGGGGTGGCAGGGCAGGGGGTGCAGACAGGGGCTGGGGGCAGGGCAGGGGGTGCAATGGGGGTGGCAGGGCAGGGGGTGCAGACAGGGGGCTGGGGGCAGGGCAGGGGGTGCGATGGGGGGTGGCTGGGCAGGGAGTGCAGACAGGGGCTGGGGGAGGGTGACAGGGGCTGGTTGCGGCGGGGGGGTGCAGGCAGGGGGCTCTGGGCGGGGGAGGGGCGCAGACACTCACACGGGGGGGGGGGGCTGGGAGCAGCAGGAGGCAGCCGGGCACCCACCAGGCAGCAGCAGGAGCCCCAGGGCCAGAGCTCCAAAGAGCAGGAGCAGCAGCAGGGCCAGGAGGCAGCTCACGTGGCTCCCGCCTCGCAGCGCCCCCCGGTGGCCGGGAGGAGGAATTGCACCTTCCCAGCCAGAGCCCATCCAAGCGACCCGGCTCCAGCTACCCCCTGCCCCCTTCCCTGCCCTGGCAGAGACCCGGCATCTCCTAGAATATCAGGGCTGGAAGGGACCTCAGGAGGTGTCTAGTCCAACCCCCTGCTCAAAGCAGGGCCAATCCCCAACTAAATCCCCAAATGGCCCCCGCAAGGAGTCAGCTCCCAGCCCTGGGTTTAGCAGGCCAGTGCTCCAACCACTGAGCCATCCCACCCCCACTCCAGGGGCAGCCATGTTCTGGGGAATGACTCAGGGCAACAATTTCCCACCTACACAAGGACAAATCGCTGCAGATCAAATGGGTGGGAAAATGCCCCTCACTAGAGAAGATTTTAAACTGACGTTTGAGACTCATGGGGAGAAGGGGGGAAATCGGGGGAGACGGGAGAGCTGATCATTGGAGGGGATGGGGGGGAATCGCCCCAGATTTTATAGCCCCGTGTGAGATACTGAGAGAGAAAAGGGGCAGAACTAGAGAGAATTTGTATCGGGGGCGAGAGGCAAGTGGCACAAACAGGGGAAGGATCCAATTAACCCCCTCCCCCCTTCGCCCGCCCGCCACTTCCCCCCCCGGGAATTTCCTGGCTGCCCAGAGACAGTTCAACCCCCCCCCACCCCGCGTCCCACCGACCTTCCCCTCCCTACAACTCCAGCTTCTCCCCTCCCTGCCTGACACCCCCATCTCCCCCCACACCACAGGGGATCCCCCCCGCCAGGCCCCAGTCTCTGCCCCCCAAATCCCACTGGGGCTGAGGCAGCTCTGAGGCTTCTCCCAGGTTCCCCGGGGCAGAGTCACTTTCCTGCCCAGCCCCAGTGCCCCCCCCGGGGTCTCTCACTCCCCGGGGGCTCCGTGGGAGGCTGGACACCAGGGATGCAGGACGGCAGGAATGGGGGTGACAGGCCTCCTGTTCCTCAGTCTCACGGCGGGACCGAGGGGGCTCGTCACTCTCCGGCTCGGGAGCGCTGGGAAGACCCGACTGTGGACGGGCCGTCGTTGCGGGGGGGACGGCCCCGCGCAGGGGCTGAGCACGTCCTTATATCACTTCTGTGGCGGGAAAAGTGCTGAGGAGATGGAACGCTGAGGGCTGGTTTTGGCGGGAAAAACCGGTTTGGACTGGTTTGAGCCTGTCCCCTGATGGTAAACAAGTCCCCTCTCAGAGCTGGAGTCCAGGGGTCAATAGTTCATATGCTCCAGATTGGATCTTATTTTAAAGCCAGTGATTTACCTCATAAACATCTTATTAACCAACTAATTGAACATATTGAACAGTTCATACTTCTCACACCTAACAATGAGATAAACAAAAGAACATAGACAAGCCTTGTCAGTAACATTGCAAGGTTCAAGCATGCTCAGCCCTGGCATTGCCACCCCTCCTGCGGCTAGTAGCTGCAGCTGGCTAAGGCTGGCCTCTGGGAACTGGCCCCATGGCCGTAGCCAGAGAAGCTGCAGGTGGCTCTGTGACTCCTGGGGCCATTAAGCTAGAGCTGCTAAAGACACTGGAGTTCACCTCAAGGAACAGAGGTCACCAGTAGGACAGGAATGTCAGAGGGAGCAGGGAAAGAGGGAGCAGGTCAGGCTGGCAGAGGGAGCTTCCAGCTGGGTGGGAGCATGTCCAAAGTGGAAAGGAAACAAGTATGGGGAGAGGTGGTGGTGACCAGGTAGCAGACTAGCATGTAGATGGGAGCAGAGGCAGAGAGGCTGGTGGCTTCAGATTCCCAAGGGCTAAGTCCTGACTTTGGGGAGATGGTGTTTGCAGGTGGCTGGCTCACATGGCAGGATGGGGGCTGAGGGGGGGGATCTGTCAGAACTGATCAGGTGTCTGCTGGCTTTAGAACTCTGAGCTGAGACTAGGACCACATGCCATGACTGGTGACATGGGGGGTACTGGAGACATGGCTAGAGAAGGTCTGAATGAGGAAGGAGATAAATCTGTGTGGAGTTTCCTTGATCACTATGAAAGTTCTGCTCACTGTGGACACCGGTAAACCCACATGGGTGTACAGCTCAATGAGAAAACCCGGGGGCTGAGGGAGCTGTGTATGGCAATGCGTACAGTCATGGAGAGGTGTGAGATCAAAATGAAAAATGTCTCTGAGGTTCAGTACCGGGTATGCTATGGCACCAATGGCACTGCCCCACCAGGCCCACACTCGGAGCCCACAGTGACTATATAGGGGCCTACAAAAGGTTAATCCGGCCCTGATTGCCTGAGCACTATTCCAGCCCCTCATTTTTCGGTGGTCCTCCCACAGTGGGAGCTGCAGAGCCCTCCTCCACATCTCTCTCTCTCTTTCTCTCTCTCTCTCTCACACAACACACACACACATCCCTCCTGATGTTGGGAGGGGAACAGGAGAAAGAACAAAATAAGCAAGAGAAGAAGAGAAAGGAGGGAGGGATGGAGGAAAAGGAGAAACAAAAAGGACAAACCCTAATGTCCCCAGTGATTCTAAGGGACAAAATCCCAGGTGCGCAATAAAATTCTGCCTCCTTAAGCTCGTGTTTTCCATGCCTAGAATTCAACTCTCACCAGATGGATCAGACTGAACAGGTTTCAAACCTCCAGGAGGCTCTTACCTTCTAAACAGGGACGGCTGTTTTCTAGTAAAATCACTAAAAGGGAAGGAGAAAACTCGAAAGAGGTTCCTCCTGGCGCTCACGTCCGTGAACCCGAATACTCTCTCAGTCCTCAGAGAGAGACCTGGAGAAGGAGACTTGCTGCAGCAAAGCCACAGGGGTCTCTGAGGTTTCCCTGGCCCCTCGCCCCTGTCCCGCCTGGCTGATGTCAGCATCTCTCTGTGAGGTCACCACCTCCCCACCACCTTGGACCAATAGTCTGAGGTCCTGCCAAAGGCCTTTGTGATGTCACTGCCACACCCCTCCCTTGCTGTGCTAATGTCCTGCCCCTGCCCAGGCACTGTGGAGGTTTGAGCTACTCCCTGTGGATCACCCCACTCAAGGAGCGTTCGTTCTAGGCAGCAAGCCGGCTAGACAGGGAAACATCAGATGCTGCTCCCAATGCTACACTCAGTTTTTCAGAAATTACTCGACTTTACGGCCAGAAGAGACCATTAGAGCATCTAATCTGACCCTCTGCATATCACAGACCTCCTGTATGACACAATAGCAGGTGAGGGTGGGGGGCTGAGGAAGCGAGTGGGCAGGCAGTGGCAGGGGGGCAGGTGATCCGGTGTCTGGCCCCAGCTCACCTCCACTCCGCCTCCTCCCCTGAATGCCCCGCCTCGCTTTCCCCCCTCCCCCTGCTAATCAGCTGTTCGCGCAGGAAGCCTTGGAGGGAAGAGAAGCCGTGTGCCGGCTTCGCGCTCAGGCCCAGCAAGGTGGAGACGGAGACAAGGTGAGCTGGGGCAGGGGGGCCGCCCGCACCGCAGCAGGTAACCCGGGGGGGCACTGGGGAACCGCTCCCCACCCCAGCTCACCTACCTCCCCTCTGCCTCCCTGGGCCTGAGCACGAAGCCGCCATTTGCTTCTCAGCCCTCCCAGGCTTCCCGCGCGAACCGTCAGGGGCAGGGGTTCCAGGGGCCGTCAGGGGACAGGGAGAAGGGGTGGTTGGATGGGGCAAGGGTCCCAGGGGGGCCATCAGGAATGAGAGGAGGGGTTGGATGGGGCGACAGGGGGCAGTCAGGGGACAGGGAAGGAGGGTAGATGGGGTAGGGGTCCCGGAGGGGGTGTCAAGGAACGTGGGGGGTTGGATGGGGCAGGAGTCCCAGGGGGCAGGGGTGGGCCACAACCCCCACGTGGGGTGAGGAGGGAACTTGTTGTTAAGATTTTGGCAGCTCATCACTGGCTAGGGGGGTGGGAGGCTGAGGAGGCGAGCGGGGGGGGCAGGTGAGCCGGGGGACTGGGGGTCTGAGGAGGCGAGCGGGCGGGCAGTGGTGGGGGGTGAGTATGCGAGTCAGGGAGGGGGGAACAGAGGTGAGCGGGGGCAGGGCAGGTGAGCCGGGAGGAGTGGGGGGTCTGAGGAGGCAAGCGGGTGGGCATTGGCGGGGGGTCAGGTGAGCTGGCGGTGGGGGAGGAGAGGTGAGGAGGCGAGTGGGCGGGCAGGCAGGTGAGCCGTGGGGGGTGGGGGGCTGAGGTGAGTGGGCGGGTGAGCCGGCGGCAGGGGAGGGGGGTTGAGGAGGTGAGCGGGGGGTGTGGGGCTGAGGAGGTGAATGGTGAGTCAGTGGCTGACCTGTTCTGCTGATCTGGTCTGGCTCCCAGCCCCTCTCCAAGGGTTGCAGCTGTCTGGAGGTGCTGCCTTCCTCAGTCCCACCTCATTCACTCCACAGGGCGACTGATTACAAAGTGGGGGGAAGATCTTATTCTACTTCTAGCAAAAAGACATTTTCCTTTTATCTTAATTATACTACCTTAGGGGCCCCCTATAACATATTAGCAAGGTTCAATACCGCTGTTTTGGTGGGGCGGTGCTGGGGAAGGAAGGTTTGTTTCCACGGGGCGGGCGGCATTGGGGGGTGTTTCAGGGGGCTGGGAGGCACTGGGGGGTTGTTTTTGCAGGGTAAGCAGTGCTGGGGGGGCTGGGTGGCGCAGGGGGGGTGTTTCAGCAGTGCTGGGGGGGTTCGTTAGGGCCGGGGGGGTTCATCCCTCAGCTGTTTTCTTTGGAGTAATATTGCCCTCGCCACTTTACGAGTTGTGCAGGCCTAGACTAAACCACAGCCTTGGGACTCAGCATTCAAGTATCCTGCAGTCTGAACTTCACATCTGATACAATGGTAGCCAATGAGGGAATGTATGGCCAGCAGGGAAGTGCTCCTTGTCCAACAAGGCAGCCAGATTGGGACCCAGAGGCATGGAATGGCTCTGAAGGAATCAGCTGTTTCTCTCTGCGCTTCATGAAACTTTGGATCCAAACGGTAAAAGACAGTTGTGCCCAATTTAATCATGGCGTCCTTCAGGAGTGTGACCAATGCCACTTAACTAGGGAGCAGGTTCTAAAAATAGTTTACCTGGGCCACAGGTCACCATAGCTTCCATCTCAGGGGTGAAAATCAACCACTAGTACCTGCAATTTCTACCTGCGCTCTTGTCAAATCTTTGACCTTACTTGGAGTAATTTTACACTTCTCTGGTGTAGAATTCTTCACCAACCGCACAACAGATCAGTAGCGACAGTGAGGTACAACTCCCCCAACTATGCCCTTTTATTTCTTTAATCTGGTGGCACAGATTTTGTTGTCAGAGTGCTACTGCTGTGGTGCTCTGCTTTCTCCTTGTTGATATCACTTGGCTGCGTGCGTGAGTTCCCTCTGTGTGCTGCCCCAGCTCTGCAGGTAGCTGACACAGCAGACCCGACGAGAATCCCCAATAACCACAGAGTCCAGTAAGATGCAAAGCCATGTCGGCTAGGTTTATTGCGACCTCGGACACCCGTGCAGGGTCCCCGTAGATTACTTAGTCTACCGGGCGTACTGCGAGAGAGTGCCTCTTGGCAATGGACCCGGCTCAGTGGCGGGACTTTCCACTCCCCCTTCGGCCGGACCAAGGCACCTCCCCAGGAATGCATTCTTATACACAGATACAAACAAGTTACACATCACACCTGACGTATGCTTCCACGTAGCAAGGTACAACCTTTCTACGTATTAAGGCACCGCCTTCTACCTTGTACATGTTGGTTCGATCAAAACAACTCTATCCATCATTTTACCCTTTTGCCCCTGTCATTGGGATGGGTCGGCCTGTCCTCCTGTTATCTATGGAATGTTTCAGTATAGTGTGTTCTAGTGCTATGTTTATGCTAGGTGAATATATGTTTATGCAGCATCAGCCCTTTTCGTGCCAGCTTCTGTGAGCAGGGCCTACCTCTGGCTCACAGCTTAACTTTGCTTTATGTTAGCAAAGTCTTGACCATTACTTTAGTTCAGGCCTCATACTGGGCCTTTATCAGGGCCTGCACTTACTACAGATTTAAATTAGGGACTAAATTCAGGTGTGACTTAGAATCCCTGTAAGACAACAAATCTCAGGTCTCTATTAAAAATAGGTATCTTTCTGCAGCTATAGCACATTCAACACGGATTTCATTTTCTACACATTTGTAGAATCTCCCAGGGGTGAGCTGAACAGAAAAGTCACTTCCATGTTTCCCATCTCTACCTAGCTAGGGATTGTATTTCCCAAATAATAGGCAACATGCAGCTGATTAGGAAGGAGATCTCTTCAGGAGCGACCTCCTGCAGGGCCTGGGCCACAGCGGCTTTAGTAGCCAAATGCATGGGTATTTTGTTTAATTACAAGTGAATCCTCTTCCCAGCCCTTTAGAAAAAATACTGACCTAAGAAGCTGAACAAAAGGGAGATTGGGATGGTGATGAGGAATCAGGGTAAATCAGAGGGATTCCCTATGTTCTTCTGCTGTTATAGAGGAGAAATGACATTTTCCCGTATCCCTACGTTGTTCCTGCACTTTGTTATAGTTCAATATATTTTAAGTGAGGAAAATGGGAGCAAAAATATCTGCTCCCCAGCACAACCTGAACCAACATCAGAGCAACTGGGAATGAAACAATTGGTTTCTGAAGGGGGAACTTGATGACTAACAATTGCTGTGAAATGGGGGAACAGTATAACCGTGATGCTCAGGGTTTGTTTAGACTAGGAAAAGTGATGGAGTTTAGGTCAGGTCAAGGGGGAAGCTAATGCCAACCCCTGCACCTGGACGGCATCTGCTCTACAACTAAAATTTCCTTTTTACCCCAAGATCACTAACTTGAGCAGCCAACGCCATGTACAGCCCTAGTGGATGGAAGGCTTGGGTAGTTTTTGCCTCAGTGTAGCTTGTTGGGTGTGACGATACGGTCCTGGCGGGACCCAACTGAGAGTGCCAGTTCAGGACCAATTGCTTAAACAGGGCAGTTACAGACCTAGGCTGTGGTTTTTCCACCTCTAAGGCAAACCAAACCAGCCAGCCAAAGAGGAGTTTGGTTTCACACCACTGGCTAACCACAAGTCACACAAGCAATTTCCTTAGACACTCCACAAAAAGAACAGGAGTACTTGTGGCACCTTAGAGACTAACAAATTTATTTTAGCGTGAGCTATAGCTCATTTCTTCGGATGCATAGAATGGAACACACAGACAGGAGATATTTATACATACAGAGAACATGAAAAGGTGGAAGTATGCATACCAACAGGAAAAGTCTAATCAATTGAGATGAGCTATCATCAGCAGGAGGAAAAAACTTTTTGAAGTGGTAATTAAGATGATCCATAGGAGGTGTGAGGAGAACTTAACATAGGGAAATAGATTCAATTAGTGTAATGACCCAACCATTCCCAGTCTCTGTTTAGGCCAGAGTTAATTGTATCTAATTTGCATATTAATTCCAGTTCAGCAGTTTCTCTTTGGAGTCTGTTTTTGAAGTTTTTTGTTGCAAAATAGCCACCTTCAAGTCTGTCACTGAGTGGTTAGAGAGGTTGAAGTGTTCTCCCACTGGTTTTTGTATGTTATGATTCCTGATGTCAGATTTGTGTCCATTTATTCTTTTGCGTAGAGACTGTCCAGTTTGGCCAATGTACATGGCAGAGGGGCATTGCTGGCACATGATGGCATATATCACATTGGTAGATGTGCAGGTGAACGAGCCCCTGATGGCATGTCTAATGTGATTAGGTCCTATGATGGTGTCACTTGAATAGATGTGGACAGAGCTGGCATCGGGCTTTGATGCAAGGATAGGTTCCTGGGTTAGTGTTTATGTTGTATGGTGTGCAGTTGCTGGTGAGTATTTGCTTCAGGTTGGGAGGCTGTCTGTAAGCGAGGACTGGCCTGTCTCCCAAGATCTGTGAGAGTGAGGGATCATCTTTAAGGATAGGTTGTAGATCTTTGATGATGCGCTGGAGAGGTTTTAGTTGGGGGCTGTAGGTGATGGCTAGTGGCGTTCTGTTATTTTCTTCATTAGGCCTGTCCTGTAGTAGGTGGATTCTGGGTACTCTTCTGGCTCTGTCAATCTGTTTTTTTCACTTCAGCAGGTGGGTATTGTAGTTTTAAGAATGCTTGATCTTGTAGGTGTTTATCTCTGTCTGAGGGATTGGAGCAAATACGGTTGTATCTTAGAGCTTGGCTGTAGACAATGGATCGTGTGGTGTGTCCGGGATGGAAGCTGGAGGCATGTAGGTAAGTATAGCGGTCAGCGGGTTTCCGGTATAGGGTGGTGTTTATGTGACCATCGCTTATTAGCACAGTAGTGTCTAGGAAATGGACCGCTTGTGTGGATTGGTCTAGGCTGAGGTTGATGGTGGGATGGAAATTGTTAAAATCACGGTGGAATTCCTCGAGGGCTTCTTTTCCATGAGTCCAGATGATGAAGATGTCATCAATGTAGCGCAAGTAGAGTAGGGGCGTTACGGAACGAGAGCTAAGGAAGCGTTGTTCTAAGTCAGCCATAAAGATGTTGGCATACTGAGGGGCCATGCGGGTACCCATAGCAGTGCCACTAACTTGAAGGTAAACATTGTCCCCAAATGTGAAATAGTTGTGGGTGAGGACAAAGTCACAAAGTTCAGCCACCAGGTTTGCCGTGATATTATCGGAGATACTGTTCCTGATGGCCTGTAGTCCATCTTTGTGTGGAATGTTGGTGTAGAGGGCTTCCACATCCATAGTGGCCAGAATGGTGCTTTCTGGAAGATCACCAAGGGATTATAGTTTCTTCAGGAAGTCAGTGGTGTCTCGAAGATAGCTGGGAGTGCTGGTAGCATAGGGCCTGAGGAGAGAGTCCAATAGCCAGACAATCCTGCTGTTAAAGTGCCAATGTTTGAGATGATGGGGTGTCCAGGATTTCCAGGTTTATGGATCTTGGGTAGCAAATAGAATACACCTACTCTGAAACTTAGACACTCCAGTCTGCCAGTATCACCACCAGGGCCACTCGTCCTGCGGATGAATGGTTATGAAAACCAACACCCCAATAAAAGAAAACGGTTCTCTCGATCCCAAGGAATCAAGCCCCAGACCCAGGTCAATATACAAATCAAATCTTACCCACAAATCATGCTGTTGCCAATCCTTTAGAATCTAAAATCTAAAGGTTTATTCATAAAAGGAAAAAGAGAGAGCTGAGAGCTAGAATTGGTTAAATGGAATCAATTACATACAGTAATGGCAAAGTTCTTCGTTCAGGCTTGTAGCAGTGATGGAGTAAACTGCAGAGTCAAAACAAGTCTCTGGAGTACATCCTCCTCTGGGATGGGTCAGTCAGTCCTTTGTTCAGAGCTTCAGTTTGTAGCAAAGTTCCTCCAGAGGTAAGAAGCAGGATTGAAAACAAGATGGAGATGAGACATCAGCCTTTTATAGGCTTTTCCAGGTGTAAGAACACTTCTTTGTTCTTACTGTGGAAAATTACAGCAAAATGGAGTCTGGAGTCACATGGGCAAGTCCCTGCATACTTTGCTGAGTTACAAGGCGTATCTGCCTTCTCTCAATGGGTCAGTTGAATAGCTGATGGTCCTTAATGGGTCATCAAACATGCTAGGCAGAGCTAACACCAACTTGTCTGGGATGTCTCCCAGAAGCACAGCATAAGTTCGAAATATAGACAGTATAGAGCCAATACTCATAACTTCAACTACAAAATGATACATACATATAGACCCCATAATTATAACCAGCTACCCATAACCTGGTGTTGGACACCTTATATGACCCCCTTTACATAAGACCTTGGTTGCAATCATGTTCTATAGGTCCCAGTTTATATCAATAACATCACAGGGAATGACACAGGACAGCAAATTCCCACCTACCCAAGGGCAAATTGCTGCAGATAAACGGGCTGGGTTCACATCCCAAAGCTGAGGAGAATTGAAGAATTATGGACAAAATAGGGAAAATAAGAGACTAGAGAGTCAATAATTTTAGAGAAAACGAGGGAATCTCCTTGGATTTTCTAGCCACATGTGGGGAGGGGAGAGAGAAGGGGAAGAACTAGAGAGAATTGTTCTCAGGTTTTGAGATGGAAAGAAATGGCACAAACAGGGAAAGGATGCGAGTAGCTCACCCCTGTGACCATAGGCGTGTGCAGCACATTTCATTAGGGTGCGCACCCAGGGAGCCCCGCCCTAGCCCCACCCCATCCACTGCCTCCCACTTCCTGCCCCCTGGCTGCCCCCCTCAGAACCCCCAACCCCCCCTGCTCCTTGTCCCCTGACTTCCCCCTCCTGAGATCCCCCCCCCGTAACTGCCTCCCTAGGACCCTACCCTCTACCTGTCCCCCTGACCCTTATCCACACCACCGACCCCAGACAGACCCCCGGGACTCCCACGCCCCATCCTACCGCTCCCCACCCCCTGACAGGACCCCCAGAACTCCCGACCCATCCAACTCCCTCTGCTCCCTGCCTGCTCCGACCCCGCTCCACCCCCCGAACCCTCAACCCATCCAACCCCCCTGCTCCTTGTCCCCTGACTGCCCCCTCCAGAGACCCCCCCACCCACTAATCACCCCCCCAACTATCCAACCCCCCTCCCCACCTCCTGGCAGCTCTGTCTAGTGGCTGCTCCCACCCACACACTCAAAGTGGCGGAGGAGATTCCCTCTCCTTCGGGGGGAAGGTGGCCTAGTGGTTAAGGCACAGGACTCAGGCTCAGGTGTTCTGGGTTTGAGTCTCTGCTCTGCCACAGATTCCCTGCTTGGCCTTGGGAAAGTCACTTCACCTCGTTGTGCCCTAGATCCCGCCTGCCCGATGGGGCCAACACTGACCCTGCCTCCTGGGCTAAATCCATTCATGGCTGGGTGGTGGTGGTGGTGGTGGTGGGGAAATGGAGATACCAACATGGGGAGATTGGGGCTGAATTTCTCCACAGCCGGAGAGTGAAAGCCAGCTCCACAGGGGGGATGGGAGCGAGAGGGGCTCAGGCCAGCTCCACACAGAGTGGGGGGTCAGGGCTTCTGCCCTGCAACTTCTGCCACTAAGGTGGCTGGGGCTCCCGAGCCGGGGACTTCAGCCCCACATCTTCCGCCAGAGTCCGGGGTTCTCCTCCCCGCCCCAGGGTGGCTCCTCTCCCCCTCCATCCCCCCCCAGTGCAGCTCCTGCAGGGGCCCGGGGCTTCTCCCCCCCCCCACCCCAGCGTGTCTCCTCCCCCCTGTCCCCTGCCGGTATCTGGAGCTTCTTCTCTCCACAACCTGCCCCAGCCCCTGCCCAGCTGGGCTCCCCGGGCACCCGCCGCTGCTGTGGCCGGAGCCGAGCCTGGCGGGCAGGGAGCAGCAATTCCTGCGGGGGCCCTGGCAGAGCCCCCAGCCTGAGCGGGGCGGGGCAGCCCCAGGGGAGCGGGGGGCTCTGCTGCTGCTGCTGGCCCCGCCCCCACACCGACCCCTGGGGCTGTTTGGGGGGGGCTCACTCAGCCCCCCAGGAGGGGGGTGGAGCAGCGGAGCAGAGCCCGCCCAGCAAACAGCTGATCGCAGCTGCGCCCAGGCCGCCCCGGGGAAAAGCTCAGCGGAGGAGGTGCCACAAGCTGCCGGCAGCGGGTCATTCCCGGGGGGGCCGAGCACCCGCCTGCAGCCGCCGCAGCCTCCCCCCCCGGAGCCCCCACGGGCGGGGGGGGAAGCAGCCTCCCCAGCCGGGGCTCAGGGCATTGGGGTGCCGGGGCTCCCCCCCTGCGCATGCCTGGGCCCGGGACACTCACACACACACTCTGCCCCGGGGCTCCCCTGGTGCCCAGAGACCGATCAACCCCCCGCCTGCCCCACCGCCTGCCGCTCTGGCCCCTCCCCTCCCGCCCCGCCCCGCCCCACCAGCCGCACCCAGGGGAACCCCGGGCCCCAGGCTCTGTCCCCACCTAGATCCCAGCGGGGCCGGGGGCAGCTCCTGCTGCAGCTGAGAACAGCGGCTCCGCTCCGGCCCGGGCGGCTCCAGCGCTGCTGGCAGCACGTGGCCACCAGGGAGCAGCTGCTGAGCCCGGGCTCCTGCATCACAATGTGCAAGAGCCCCGCCCCCAGGAGCTGCCCCGCCCCCGGGCTGTGCCAGAGCCCCGCCCCCAGGAGCTGCCCCGCCCCTGGGCTGTGCCAGAGCCCCGCCCCCAGGAGCTACCCCGCCCCTGGCCTGTGCCAGAGCCCCGCCCCCAGGAGCTGCCCCGCCCCTGGCCTGTGCCAGAGCCCCGCCCCCAGGAGCTGCCCCGCCCCTGGCCTGTGCCAGAGCCCCGCCCCCAGGAGCTGCCCCGCCCCCGGGCTGTGCCAGAGCCCCGCCCCCGCGAGCTGCCCCGCCCCCCGGCTGTGCAAGAGCCCCGCCCCCAGGAGCTGCCCCGCCCCCGGGCTGTGCCAGAGCCCCGCCCCCAGGAGCTCCCCCCCCCCCGGGCTCTGCCAGAGCCCCGCCCCCAGGAGCTGCCCCCCCCCTGGGATTTTTGTTCTCCTGTTTCCTTCTTCCCAGCACCTGCCGCTCCCTTTCTGTGTCAGCAAACACCCCCCGGGCAGGCTGCAGCGCTCGCTGGGGGCTGGCTCCAGTGGCTGAAGTTGCCTCCATCTCTAATCAGAATTAGGGGGCAGGGAAAGAAGGACTGTTTGGAAAGGTGGAAAGGAAACCCTGTTGCTGCTCCTGGGTGATCCAGATGGAGTCAGAAGAAGTTGGGCAGCAGAGGCTCAGATAAACTGAGGGGAACCCCCTGGCTGTCCCAGTGTTGGCCAGGGATTGTACAGCACCTTGCACAATATGGGGTCCGATCTCAGTCATGGTCTGTGCACCACCTGGGAGCCCTAATGTCTGTTTCCTGATCACAGGCACTGGAGATGGAGAGAGGGAAACCTCAGCACCTGAAGGGTTAATGCAGCCCTGTGTGCAGCCCCTGCTAGGGTGACCAGACAGCAAATGTGAACAATCGGGACAGGGAGTGGGGGTAATAGGAGCCTATATAGGAAAAAGGCCCAAAAATCAGGACATCCGGTCACGCTAGTCCCTGCTGCACTCACGAGGGGTTGGCTTAGAGAGTTGTGCTAATAACAGCAGCAAAGAGTCCTGTGGCACCTTATAGACTAACAGACGTATTGGAGCAGGAGCTTTCATGGGTGAATCTCCATTTTGTCAGACGCACCAATAGTCCCATATGGGCTAGTGGTCAGGATTCCTGGTTTTCATACACGGGGCCTGGGTTCAACTTCTGGTGTGGGAACGGTGCAGAGCTTTCGCCCAGAGTGGAGACAGGAAATGAAAGGAACAGGAAGGGATCCTGCCAGCAGGGGAGTTGGACAGTGTGGGGAGGGGATCCCAGAAGTGGGGGTGGGGGGCAGAGGTCTGAGCAGAGACCAGGGAAGGATCCCAGCAGTGTGGGAAGTTGAGAGCACAGGCCTGGCATGGGGACCTGGAAGAGTGAATGTGTCCCTCTAAACCCATCAACTGCAGACTAGGCAGGACTGGAAGAATTACCTATTTGTTGGTAAATGTCAATTTCTGTGTAAACGCACAACCCAATGGCAAAATATTTCCATCGATAATTATCAAAATTGGCAGATGGGCAAAGTAAGAAACATGCTGCTTGAGAACTTACCCTGTTGTAGGAGCAGCAGTGATCTGTGTGCTGCGTATAACCTGTATGCCCAAAAGGTCTGTTACACTCCCCCCACCCCCTGCCCCATCTCCTCTCCCTCTCTGAATGCCTGTGAAGTGGCTTTCCCCATCCCCTCCCTCCTGCAATGCTTGTGGGATGAAGGGGCTGGTTGAACAGTTGGAAGATCAGAAGAGCTCCTAGATAGACAAGGTGTCTGGGACTCTCATTAGGCAGCATTGTGAAAGCACAGCTGAGCACAGGGCCCCTTCCCCTTTTAAGGACCTGCTCCTCATGGCCTGCGACTGGAGATGACTTGGCTGCATCTGGCGGGTCACACTCCACCTCAGCCAGTGTCCATGCAGGGTCCCTGCTCTGGGTGTGCGAGTGCTGCCTAATGAGAGTCCCAGACACCTTGTCTACCTGGAAGCTCTTCTGATCTTCAACCAGCCCATTCATCCCACAAGCATTGCAGGAGAGAGCGGGAGGAGGAGGGGGAAAGCCACTTCACAGGCATTCAGAGAGGGAGAGGAGACAAAAGCGAGGGGGAGGGGAAGTATAACAGACCTTTTGAGCATAGAAATCACTGCTGCTCCTACAACAGCAGGGACAGGCCACTAGGAGCTGAGAAAAGGAAGCCATCATGTTTCTGCCTGGCTTCAAACCAGGGACCTTTTGCGTGTTAGGCAAACGTGATAACCACTACACTACAGAAACTCTGTCATGGGGATGTGCCCTTCCCTTCATAAGAACATAAGAATGGCCATACTGGGTCAGACCAAAGGTCCATCCAACCCCATATACTATCTGCCAACAGTGGCCAATGCCAGGTGCCCCAGAGGGAGTGAACCTAACAGGTAATGATCAAGTGATCTCTCTCCTGCCATCCATCTCCACTCTCTGACAAACAGAGGCTAGGGACACCATTCCTTACCCAGGCTGCCTAATAGCCATTAATGGACTTAACCTCCATTAATTTATCTGCAAAAAGAACAAGGAGAACATGTGGCACCTTAGAGACTAACAAATGTATTTGAGCATAAGCTTTTGTGGGCTAAAACTCACTTCATCGGATGCATGCAGTTAAAAATTCAGTAGGAAGATATATATACACACAGAGAACGTGAAAAAAATGGGTGTTGCCATACACACTATAACGAGAGTGATCAGTTAATGTGAGCTGTTATCAGCAGGAGAAAAAAACCTGATGTTGGGAGGGGAACAGGAGAAAGGACAAAGGAAGCAAGAGACGAAGAGAAAAGAGGGATCAGACAGTGGATGGAGCAAGAGGTGAAACAAAAAGGACAAACCCTTATGTCCCCAGTGATTCTAAGAGACAAAATCACAGGTGCAGAATAAAATTCTGCCTCCTTAACCTCGTGTTTTCCATGCCTAGAATTCAACTGTCACCAGATGGATCAGACTGAACAGGTTTCAAACCTCCAGGAGGCTCTTACCTTCTAAACAGGGACGGCTGTTTTCTAGAAAAATCACTGAAAGGGAAGGAGAAAACTCGAAAGAGGTTCCTCCTGGCACTCACGTCCGTGAACCCGAATACTCTCTCAGTCCTCAAAGAGAGACCTGGAGAAGGAGACTTGCTGGAGCAAAGCCACAGGGGTCTCTGAGGTTTCCCTGGCCCCTCGCCCCTGTCCTGCCTGGCTGATGTCAGCATCTCTCTGTGAGGTCACCACCTCCCCACCACCTCTGACCAATAGGCTGAGGTCCTGCAAAAGGCCTTTGTGATGTCACTGCCACACCCCTCCCTTGCTGTGCCAATGTCCTGCCCCTGGCCAGGCACTTTGGAGGTTTGAGCTGCTCCCTGTGGATCACCCCACTCAAGGAGTGTTCGTTCTAGGCAGCAAGCCGGCTAGACAGGGAAACATCAGACGCTGCTCCCAAAGCTACACTCAGTTTTTCAGAAATTAGTCGACTTTATGGCCAGAAGAGACCATTAGAGCATCTAATCTGACCCCCTGCATATCACAGGCCTCCTGTATGGCACAATAGCTACTTTGGGGGCAAATACATTCCAAAAAGGCATTTAGTCTAGATAAAATGACATCAAGACATGGAGAATCCACCATTTTCCTTGGTAGCTTGTTCCTGTGGTGAATCATCCTCGCTGTTGAATATTTGTGCCTTTGTTGTAATATGAATTTGTCTCTTTTCATCTTCCAGCCATTGGGTCTTGTTATACCTTTCTCTGCTTGATTCAAGAGCCCTTTAATTCCCAAATCTTTTCTCTCCCTGAAGGCACTTCAACACTTCAGTGAAGTCACCTTTCAATCTTCTTTTGATAAGCTAAACAGGTTGAGCTCTTTCAATAGCTCAGGGTACGTCTACACTACGGGATTATTCCGAATTTACATAAACCGGTTTAGCAAAACAGATTGTATAAAATCGAGTGTGCGCGCCCACACTAAACACATTAAATCGGTGGTGTGCGTCCACGGTCCGAGGCTAGCGTCGATTTCTGGAGCGTTGCACTGTGGGTAGCTATTCCGTAGCTATCCCATAGTTCCCGCAACCTCCCCCACCCCTTGGAATTTCCGGGTTGAGATCCCAGTGCCTGATGGGGCAAAAATCATTGTTGCGGGTGGTTCTGGGTAAATGTCGTCAGTCACTCCTTCCTCTGTGAAAGCAACGGCAGACAAGCATTTCGTGCCTTTTTTCCCTGGATTGCCCTGGCAGATGCCATAGCATGGCAATCATGGAGCTTGTTTTGCCTTTTGTGACTATCACCGTATGTGTACTAGATGCCGCTCACAGAGGCGATTCAGCAGCGCTACACAGAAGCATGCTTTTGCTTTTGCATGACAGCAGAGATGGTTACTAGCCATACTGCACCATCTACCATACCATAAATTGGTAATAAGATGATCATGGTTACCGGTCCTTTTGCACCATTTGCTGCTTTCATAAGTGCCCCTGGCCGATCAGCCAGGGGCGCAAAAGCCAAAATTGGGAATGACTCCCTGAGTCAATCCCTCCTTTTTGGTATCTAAAAATAGAATCAGCCCTGCCTAGAATATGGGCAAGTGTACTAGAGAATCACTGTATCATAGAACCAGAGAGCACAGCTGCTCTGTGTCAGATCCTGCAGAAATTATGAGCTGTATGCTTTTCACAGGAGATGCTCCTGCAACAACCCCACCTGTTGATTCCATTCTTCCCCCAGCCTTCCTGGGCTACCGTAGCATTGTCCCCCCACTTATGTGATGAAGTAATAAAGAATGCAGGAATAAGACACATTGACTTGTTAGTGAGAAATGAGTGGAAGGCAGCCTCCAGCTGCTATGATAGACCAGACAGGACAGTAAGGAGTGTGGAGGAGAGGAGCCCAGCATCCCTCTGCTAGTCCAGGGGCAATTGAATCTTTTCTTTACACATGAAGGGTGGGGGCTGATGGAGCTCAGCCCCCTGTTGCTATGATGACAATGGTTATCAGCCATACTGCACCATCTACCAGGAAAAATTAGGGCCAGGCGCCCTTGATCGACCTGACGGATGCTAGTCAGCATGGTTACCAGCCCTTTTGCACTGCCCCATGTGCCAATAGGCTGATGGTGAGGACGGATACCAGTCCTTTTGCACCATCAGCCACCCATGGCAGGGGGGAGCAAGGATGTTGGTGTTGAGTGCTGCAGCATCGCGTCTATCTGCAGCATTCAGTAAAGATAGGGTGACATGTAAAAGAGTCAAGAGAGGATTGTTTTCCCTTTCACTTCTGGGGGTGGGTGGGGGGTTGCGTAAATTGCTGAGCTATGCCCTGACCCACCGCGGACACTGTGTTTGACCCTAGAAGCATTTGGAGCTCAGCCAAGAATGCAAATACTTTTCGGAGATTGCAGGAACTGTGGGATAGCTTGAGTCCTCCAGTCCTTGAGCGTCCATTTGATTCTTTGGCTTTCCATTACGCTTGTCACGCAGCAGTGCGCTGAGTCCCTGCTATGGCGTCTGTCTGGAGATTTTTTTAAAATGATTTTGAATTTCGTCTTCTGTAACGGAGCGCTGATAGAACAGATTTCCCTGCCCTTACAGCGATCACATCCGCATGGTCCATGCGGGAGCTCTTTCTTTATTTTGATTTTTAACTGCATCACCACACGTGCTGATCGGAGCTCCACGCTGGGCAAACAGGAAATATTCAAAAGTTCGCGGGGCTTTTCCTGTCTACCTGGCCACTGCATCCGAGTTCAGATTGCTGTCCAGAGCGGTCAGTGGTGCACTGTGGGATACCGCCCGGAGGCCAATACCATCGATCTGCGGCCACACTAACCCTAATCCGGTATGGTAATATCGATATTAGCGCTACTCCTCTCATTAGGGAGGAGTACAGAAACCGGTTTAAAGAGCCCTTTATACCGATATAAAGGGCCTCTTAGTGTGGACAGGTGTGGCGTTAAATCGGTTTTACGCTCCTAAAACCGGTTTAAACGCCTAGTGTAGACCAGGCCTCACTAGAAGGCAGTTTTCTCCAGCCCTCAGAACCTTTGGTGGCTCTTTGCTGCCCCAGCTCCAATTTCACAACATCTTTTTCAAACGAGGACACCAAAACTGGAGGCTATTCCAGTATCAGTCTCACTGATGCCGTGTCACCTCCTGTGATGTTATTGACATAATCTGTAACTGTATAGATCACTGCTGCGACCACGGTTCTATATTTGTAGCCAGGGCCGCCCAGAAGGGGGGGCGAGAGGGGCAATTTGCCCCAGGCCCCGAGCCCCACAGGGGCCCCCACCAGAGTTTTTCAGGGCCCCTGGAGCGGGGTCTGGAAAACTCTTGCGGGGCCGGGCGCAGGAGCTTCTTCCGCTCCCGGTCTTTGCCGGCGGGGGGTCCTTCCGCTCCGGGGCGGAAGGACCCCCCCACTGGCGAATTACCACCGAAGACGGAGCGGGACCCGCCGCCAAAGCACAGCCCGGTCTTCGGCGGTAATTCGGCGGCGGGGGGCCCTTCCGTTCCGGGACCCGCCGCCAAAGTGCCCCGAAGACCCGTGGCGGAGGCCCCCCTCCGCCGAATTACCACCGAAGACCGGGCTGCGCTTCGGCGGTAATTCGGCGGCGGGGGGGTCCCCGCCGCGGGTCTTCGGGGCACTTCGGCAGCGGGTCCCGGAACGGAAGGGCCCCCCGCCGCCGAAGACCCTGGGCCCCCGGAATCCTCTGGGCGGCCCTGGTCTGGAGCTCATCTGAGAGCATTTTATTCAGGTCATTCAATGTCTGAAATTCAAGATCCGATGATTAGTTTGAAAATCAGGCCTCTTGGGTCCTATTCCCAACTCTGCCACTGACTGGCTGTGTGACCTCAGACAAGTCAATTCTCCTTTCTCAGCCTCAGCTTCTCCCTCTTTCAAGTAGGGATAATAATGATCTGCTCCTACCTACCTCACAGTGCGTGGAGGCAGGGCTGGCTCTAGGTTTTTTGCCGTCCCAAGCAAAAAAAATGTTGGCTGCCCCCACCCAAGCCCTGGGCTCCCTACTGCACCTCCCTGCCACCCCAGCCCTGGGCTCTGCCCCCCACATACCCCATGCTGCCCCAGCTCTTGGCTCCGCCCTTTCCCCCCTACTGCTCCCCCACCGACACCCCCCACCACCCCAGCCCTGGGCTCTGCCCCTCCACCTGCACCCCCTGCCACCCCAGGAGGTGTGTGTGTGTGGGGGGGAAATTCCAGATCTTTCCACCTTATTCCAAATTCCTACTAATTGCCACTTTGGGGGAATGTGCTCAGTGGGGGAGCAGCAGCCCCCCTGCTCCCCCCAGCTACGCTCCTGCTTGTGGGGGCCCCTGCAAGACCCAGGGCCTGGGGCAAATTGCCCCACTTGCACCCGCCTCTGGGCAGCCCTGCTAGTAGCTCTTCTGGGAGCGCAGGGGAGGAATGACTCCCCCTTCTCTAGCTTCACCCCGTGGGGCTCTGGGGAGCAGGGAGGGTTGTGTGATAAATTCCATCCAACTCCCCCTTTGATCCAAGCCGAGGGGCGTCTCAGCCTCCACAATCCCCTTGGCAGGGCCAAACAAGGGATGTTTTCCACTGCCCAGGAGACCCCAGCCAGGGACTCAAGGCTGCCCCAGACTTTCCCTTTCTCCCTTCTGGGAAATCAAGTTCAAGTTCTACAAGGAGCTAAAGAAGCCTCAACCCTGCATCTGAATTAATGTCAGTTTCTCACTGACTGTCAGAAACAAATGTCATTTCAATACCAGGTGAGTCCACGTCAGTCATTCCTCAGCCCGATTCCTTCACCCTCCTGCCTTAGCTTAGGGCATTGCGCTACCCTGTGGGCATTTCATGTCCCTTCTCAGTTTCACATACAGACACAATTTCCTTTGCATGGATCCATGAACAGCAAAACCTCCCTGTGTCTCTTGTCTGAGCCAGGGCATTCGATTCCATTGAAACCTTCTGTCCTGCAATGGCAACGGTCAGGGCCGGCTCCAGAGCCCAGCGGGGCAAGCACCTGCCTGGGGCGGCCCTTTCCCGGGGGGGCGGCAGGCTGGGCCGGCGGACCTGCGAACCGCCCGCAGCTGCGGGAGGTCCAGCCGAGCCGCGCGACCAGTGGACCCTCTGCAGTCATGCCCGCGGGAGGTCCGCTGCTCCCGCGGCTCGGGGGCGCCTCCCGGGCATGACTGCTTGGGGCGGCCAAAAACCTAGAGCCGCCCCTGGCAACGGTCAGACAGAGGGGACGTGGCCACCTTCAGCCCTGGCAGTGAGATATTCACTCTCCTCTTTCTTCATGCTGATGTTGTTATTCCATAAAACATGAACCATGGAATAAAAAGCTGAGTTGGAAAAGAGAAGACTAAGGTTGGAAAAGAGAAGACTAAGGGGGGACATGATAGAGGTATATAAAATCATGAGTGATGTTGAGAATGTGGATAAGGAAAAGTTATTTACTTATTCCCATAATACAAGAACTAGGGGTCACCAAATGAAATTAATAGGCAGCAGGTTTAAAACAAATAAAAGGAAGTTCTTCTTCACACAGCGCACAGTCAACTTGTGGAACTCCTTACCTGAGGAGGTTGTGAAGGCTAGGACTATAACAATGTTTAAAAGGGGACTGGATAAATTCATGGTGGCTAAGTCCATAAATGGCTATTAGCCAGGATGGGTAAGAATGGTGTCCCTAGCCTCTGTTCGTCAGAGGATGGAGATGGATGGCAGGAGAGAGATCACTTGATCATTGTCTGTTAGGTTCACTCCCTCTGGGGCACCTGGCATTGGCCACTGTCGGTAGACAGATACTGGGCTAGATGGACCTTTGGTCTGACCTGGTACGGGCTTTCTTATGTTCTTATGTTCTTATGAGTTTACTCCAGGGTGAGGAAAGAAAGGAGCCACCAACTCCCCAAAAAATCTCAGTGCCCCAGAGAAAAGCTGCCCCTGTTATTGGAACTAATGATGTGCTGGAGATATGTTGGGAAAAGGGACTGTCTGAATTGCTAAGGCAGGAAACGAACAATCTATAGCAACATCATTAACCACAGACACACTCTAGCCATGCTCCAGCCAGTGGGGAAATGGGCAGGAATTCATAACGTCAACTATAAAAAAAATACACATCTAGAAATAGCATAATTATAATCAGCCAATCAGAATCTCTCCATAGACCCCTTACGCGACAATATTCTACAATATTGGCTACAAATAGAACAGCAGTTGCAACGGTGATCTATACGGTTACAGATTATGTCAATAACGTCACAGGAGGTGACACGGCATCAGTGAGACTGATACTGGAATAGCCTCCAGTTTTGGTGTCCTCCTTTGAAAAAGATGTTGTGAAATTGGAGCTGGGGCAGCAAAGAGCCACCAAATGTTCTGAGGGCTGGAGAAAAATGCCTTCTAGGGAGCTATGGAAAGAGCTCAACCTGTTTAGCTGATCAAAAGAAGATTGAAAGGCGACTTCATTGAAGTGTTGAAGTGCCTTAATGGAGAGAAAATACTGGGTATTAAAGGACTCTTTAAAATAGCAGAGAAAGGCCTAACAAGACCCAGTGGCTGGAAGGTGAAAAGAGACAAATTCATATTACAACTAAGGCACAAATATTCAACAGTCAGGATGATTCACCACAGGAACAAGCTACCAAGGAAAGTGGTGGATTCTCCATCTCCTGACTTCATTTCATGAAGACAAGATGCCTTTCTGGAATGTGTTTGCCCCAAAAGTAGCTATTGTGTCATACAGTAGGCCTGTGATATGCAGGGGGTCAGATTAGATGCTCTAATGGTCTCTTCTCGCCATAAAGTCGACTAATTTCTGAAAAACCGAGTGTAGCATTGGGAGCAGTGTCTGATGTTTCCCTGTCTAGGTGGCTTGCTGCCTAGAACGAACGCTCCCTGAGTGGGGTGATCCACAGGGAGTAGCTCAAACCTCCAAAGTGCCTGGCCAGGGGCAGGACATTAGCCCAGCAAGGGAGGGGTGTGGCAGTGACATCACAAAGGCCTTTTGCAGGACCTCAGCCTATTGGTCCAAGGTGGTGGGGAGGTGGTGACCTCACAGAGAGATGCTGACATCAGCCAGGCAGGACAGGGACGAGGGGCCAGGGAAACCTCAGAGACCCCTGTGGCTTTGCTCCAGCAAGTCTCCTTCTCCAGGTCTTTCTTTGAGGACTGAGAGAGTATTCGGGTTCACGGACGTGAGAGCCAGGAGGAACCTCTTTCGAGTTTTCTCCTTCCCTTTTAGTGATTTTACTAGAAAACAGCCGTCCCTGTTTAGAAGGTAAGAGCCTCCTCGAGGTCTGAAACCTGTTCAGTCTGATCCATCTGGTGACAGGTCACTTCCCTTCTCTATACCTCAGGCTCCTCCCCATCTGTCCAATGGGAGCAGGGACAGTTCTCGAACTCTGGGCAGTCGTGAGCCTGAGTGAGAGAAGGGGCGTTAAAGCCCTCTGTGAAGGAGAAAGGAGAGTTTCACGGTGTTTAGCACCAAGGAATTCTAAAGTTTGCTAAAATGTCTAGTCTGTGGAAACAAGAAATGGTCGGGGCCAAACTTTTTAACCACTGCCTTTTCTAAAGCCCATTCAGGGATGTGAGTCTCTGTCTTTTCGGTACCTGGGGTTCTTTGCCAGCAGGAGAGAAGAGGTTCCTGCCTCCATTTTTGTGGCCTTAACAAACCAGGAGTTGTGCCCCAGTTCTCGTCTGAGATACCTGAAAAAGAACATCTTCCCATCCATGAACAAGACAGGACCCATATTTCAAAGGGGAACAAAGAGACCCCTGGGCCTTACAGACTAGCCAGCCTCACTTCCACAGCTGGAGAGATCCTGGAATATATTCTTAAACACTCAGTTTGTCAGCAGCACCTACAGGATAATTTGGTTCTTAGGACGAGGGAGCATGGATTTGTCAAGAACCAATCATCCCAAACCCAGCCTCTTTCCTTCCTTGGTAGGGTTCCGGGCCTAGTGGAGGTGGGTAAACAGTATGAATGATGATTTGGAAAATGGAGTGGAGAGTATCATTCTAAAATGTGCAACTGACACCAAGCACTTTGGAGCACAGGACTGGAATTCAAAACGCCCTTAACGAATTGGAGACTTGGTCTCCTTGAGCCAAACCCCATGGCTGGGCCCCTCTCTCTAGACTGGGCTGAAGTGAAACCCCAGAGCCAGACACTCCTCCTCCTGGGCCGTGCGCTCCGACCTTGAATGCTCAGATGCTGCTTAGCTCTGTCAGAGCAGCTTTGGCTGGGGGATTCTCCCAGCACTTTCCAATAGCGGGAAGGTACGAAATCTCCATTTGCCTGCTGGGGACGGAGCCGTAGAGGGGGGAGCAACTTGCCCAGAGTCCCCCAGGAAAAGGAAAACAACCAGCAGTGGAACCAATAGGAAACCCAGCAATGGAACCCAGGAGTCCTGGGGGTGTGCTAGGGTGACCAGATGTCCCAATTTTATAGGGACAGTACCAATTTTGGGGTCTTTTTCTTATCTAGGATCCTATTACCCCCCACTCCCTGTCCCGATTTTTCACACTTGCTGTCTGGTCACCCTTGGGTGTGCACATGTGTGGGTCCCAGCTGCTCCCTGCCCCCCCCATTGAAGCAGGTGTGCAGGGTTCCTGCCCTGGGAACTGCAGGGCACCAGTGGCCATGGGGCTGGCTGAACGCAGGGCAGGCGCTGATTGGAGGTAAGGTCTGGCTGCAGGCAGGGCAAGGGGTGCGGGGCTGGCTGGAGACAGGGGTGTGTGGGGCAGGCTGGCTTCAGGCAGGGGTGTGTGGCAGGAGTTGGCTGGAGACAGGGCAGGGTGTCCACGGCTGGGGTGTGTGGGGGCTGGCTGGCTTTGGGCAGGGCCACAGGAGGTGCGGCAGGAGTTAGCTGGAGACAGGGCAGGAGTTGTGGCAGGGGCTGGCTGTGGGCAGGGGGTGTGGAGCTGGCTGCAGGCAGGGCAGGGGGTGTGGGGCTGGCTGCAGGCAGGGCAGGGAGGATGCAGCTGGTGGGGGCAGGGCAGAGGGTGCAGGGCTGGCTGGAGACAGGGGCTGGGTGCAGGAAGGGCAGGGGGTGCGGGGCTGGCTGGAGGCAGGGCAGGGGGGTGCAGCAGGGGTTGGCTGGAGCCGGGGCGTGCGGGCCTGGCTGGAGACAGGGGCTGGCTGCAGGGAGGGCAGGGGGTGGAGGGCTGCTGAAAATGTACTGAGAGGTATTTTAAGGTGAAGATAACACCATGGTTACCAGTTGACTGGCACATCCTGGGTTAAAGAAAGGAAGGGACCTGGAGTTAATAGTCTGAAGTATTTGTGTTACCAACCCTGTCGCTGTCTGACCCCCCTTCAGTGCGGAGCAGGTGTGTACGTTGCTGGGTGGAACGCACAGACTCCTGCAGACCAGGGGCAGCTGTTTCCATGGCAGAGAGCCTGGCACTTAGGAGACTTTCCTGACTTGCTGTTTTGAAGCAATTCAGTAAAATAACCGTGGAGCTACAATGTCCGGTCCAAAATTTCAGCCCCATTGGTGCAAAAATGCTATTTTAGGATCTAAACAGGAGGCTTCCAGCGCTAGGACACCTGACCAGAGAGCTCAGTGGGGGCGTAACAGCTGCTGACTCTGAGGGTCCTGGGCTAAATCCACTTGCAGGTGGAGGCGTTTCGATTTATTTGATCGATAATGAGGAAGGTGAAGATTTAATCGCAGGTATTTTAGTAAATGTCATGGACAGATCACGGGCAAAACCCAAAAGCTCATTGCCCATGACCCGGCCATGACTTATACCATAAATACCCCTCATTTAATCTTGGGGAGGGAGGCCCAGGGGGTCCGTGGCACCAGCTGTGGGCGCAGGGAGTCCAGGGGGCCCGTGGCACCATGTACTGGGGGAGAAGCCCTGGGGACCCACTGCCACTCCAGATGCTGCCAGGTGAGGGGAGCCCCAGAGGCCAGCCCTGCTCCGGCCACCTCGGGACAGGTGCCAGGAGCCACTGAGCTGTGGCTGCTCCTGCCACCCTTGGAACCACTGCTCAAGCTGCCCCCAGGCCAGCTGCTGGGGCAGCCACGGAGTCAGCCGCAGAGGCCACTGCAGAAGTCACAGAATCTATGACTTTTGCAGCCTCCGTGACACAGAGGGATCCCTAATAAAGAGACAAACCCCTCCCTGCTGTGACTGCAGTTCCTGGAGGGAAAGAGAAGAACAGAAAGTGAAGAGAGAAGGAAAGAGAGAGAGTCCCTGTCACCTCTCTCCCCTGCTCCCTCCCCCTTGTATTCTGTAACCCCATCTCACTGGGTTCCCTGTGCTGGTGCCATCGGGGTGACAATACAGTTCTGGGGCTTTGGGGGGAGGGGAAGGGGGCTCTTCTCTTCTCAGCATTTCACACACATTTGTCTTTGGGCTGAAGTTTCTCCTGTGAGGCCTCTCAGTCAGAGCTGTACCCCACCCCCTTCAGTGGGGGTGTGTGTAAATTGCAGAGCAGGCAGAGAAGTCGCCCATAAAGGGTCATATTGTTCTGGTGACTGGTTCTGACCGGGGTCACATGTCCTCTGACACAGGCTCATGTGCAGAACATGGGAGCTCTGGCTTGTCCTAAATGCTGTAGAGTGTGAGTTCCTGGGAAAGGGCAGGGGAGAGGGAGCAAGAGGAGAAAGGCAGAGACATTGGAGACGAGGAATTGGGGGGAGAAGAAGGAGAGAACAGAGAGACAATAAATGATTGAAGCAGAACAGGTGTCCCAACTCCATCTTGCTCATCACAGGTGTTCAGAGAGACAGGTAGTTGCGGGTTTTCCAGTGTCAAGTCTGAACTTTGATTCTAACAATGTGCGTTGAAATATCAAGGGGATCTTCACATACCTGATCTCTTCCCCCCTCCCCTTTTTTAGTATTAATTTTTATTTTGACGTGTTTGGCTTAACCATGATCTTCCCCTTCCCCCCCTGTATTGCAACTTGGGGTTTATGTTTATTTTGCCGCTCTTCTGTTCATGTCATTATAATTGTAACAGCAAAGGAATCTGCAGGAGCAAAAACTGACTCAAAACTTCATTTCCCCATCATGCCGGAACATCCTACAAACAGCTCACGCAGCTGGAATCATAACACGCAAGGCCAGGGGATGGGAGATGCAGGTTTCCAAGTGTTCTGTCTTTCTCAGATGATACATTCCAGCCCCTTGTGTGCCTCCATCCTGTACGACCTGCTGGACTTTGACACATTTATTGTTTCATTCTATAGATAATGTGTTTGTAACACAATGTGACTGAAATTGTACCACTTCCAGATGAGGAAACAACAGAAGAGAAAAGCCATTATTGCATTGGCTGGGAATCAAACCCAGATGAATTGCTTAGAAGACACCTACACACACCACCACCAATGCGTCTGGCAGAAGTAGCTTTCCTGCAGGTTCTGTGCGCTGGCAAAGGGGGTGACACATGACCATGGAGTTAATGAGCAGGGTGGATGGGCTGGAAGCTGCCTGACAGCTGGGGGCAGAGTTACCATCCCAGAGTGACTGAAAGGGGGCAAAGGTGAAAACAGATCTCACTGGGAGCTGGCCCCACACCTGCCCCGCCCCTAGGAGAGGGGAACTGAACCTCAACTTCAATCACAGAAAAATCTTCCCTGAGAAGGAAGGGGACAGCTTGTTTTAAAGACCAGGTTTGTGTTTGTTCCTGCTACATACGGAGGGGCTGGGTAGTGCTGATTCCAGCCCCCAGACTCTGGGAGGATAAGGAACAAATTCAGGCTGCCAGTGACCTGCAGGAGGGAGATGATCTTTTGACAGTGACGGACGCCTCATCCTAAAGGCCTTTGTCTGCCCCCTTCCAGTGACTGTTTGGTAGAGGAATGCAGCCCCCCACTCCTGGGTCTCTCCTGGGGAAATAATGTTTCTGTGCAAAACACCAAAGCTTTTAACAGAAAGGAAGAAAAGGAAATGGCCACATGATGGGACTAGGACATAAGGAATGAAACACAAGATCCTTCTCCATGTGCATTGACTTTTAACCTTGTTTGTGGTGGTGGTGTATCCATGTTGGTCCCAGGGGTCCTCTGGGGCGCCGGGCATTGGCCACTTTCGGGAGAGTGGGCTAGATGAACTGGTCCGACTCAGTGTGGCTGTTCTTATGTTCTAACTGCTGGTTACGGAAGAGACGACCTTCCAGGCTACACAGAACTGAAGAAGTGTGTGGGGTTAGCTCCAAAGCTTGTCTCTTTCACCAACAGAGGTTGGTCCTCTGCAAGCTCTTACCCTCACCCGCCTTGTCTCTCTTGGACTCTGAAAAGTGCTTTCTCTCCACTCCCTTTGGAGAGAAGTTAAGTTTCTCTTTGGGCAACTATCAGGCTGAAGAAATTGTATTGACTGTGACACTAGAATTGAAGATTTAATATTATAAATAAATGAGTCTAAACCTGAGGTTCTGGTTTTCACATTGGTTTTTCTAACTCAGTTCCCAATGCTCTTCTGGAAAGGCCTCCAGGACGCCTGCCCAGCCCAGCAAAAGTGGCCAGAAGAAAGCCCACACTGCTGCTCTTTCAGGTACTTGAAGGCTGCTATTAAATCCCCCCTCACTCCGTCAGTCCCCAGTCTGTGGCAGTGCCTGGGATTCTTCCGTCCTAAGTGCAAGACTCTGCACTTCTCCTTGTTGAACCTCCTCAGATTTCTTTTGGCCCAATCCTCCAATTTGTCTAGGGCACTCTGGACCCAAACCCTGTCCTCCAGCGCTTGGATTATTTACATGCTTTCACAGAGCGAAGAGCACATGTTCCATGATTTCATAGGGCAGAGTTTTGTGCTATCGGGAGCTTTCCCTGTGTGAATTTGACAGGTGGATCAACATAGAGACACATTGTGACCCTTCTCAGGGTGCTGAGGACTATGAGTCTCCTTGTTGCCACCTGCCACAAGGAAGAGGGAGTTTTGCATTTGGCAGCTGGATGTTAGTGACCAAACTCACCAGCTTGCTGGAACTCAAGGACCCTCCTCTGAGCTACAGCAGCCACCTTAACCCTTGAGTTCCTTCAATGTGTCCCCCTCTGGGGTCCAGCCCGGATCACCAGATACTCGGTGAAATCCCAGATCCTCTCTTCCCCAAGTATCCCAGGTTACTAGTTTTACTGTGGGCCATTGTTACTGTATCTCACACAGCACCTGAGTACAGTTATCGAACAAGCAAAAAATTTATTTAACAACGGACAGAGATTTAAACAAACAAACGTGAGTGATGGAAACCAACTGTTACCAACTAAACAAAGGCAGAAAATGATAGAATAGAAAGGCCAGCACAAAAATCAGAGAGAGGAACAATAAGATACTAAAAGGACAATGGTTGGAACTCTCCATTTCTCTCAGTCTTTGGATTGATGGGTACTAGAGCTGTAGCAACAGTTGAGGAACCAGGGTAAATTAAATCTAAGGTTTGAGCTGCTAGTGAAGCATTTCCCACACTCACGGCATTCATAGGGCCTCTCTCCTCGTGGATTGTTTGATGCCTAATAAGGTGCGAACTGCGATTGAAGGTTTTCCCGCACTCAGTGCATTCATAGGGCCTGTCCCCTGTGTGGATTCTCTGATGTCTAGAAAGGACTGATCTTTGAGTGAAGCATTTCCCACACTCACGGCATTCAAAGGGCCTCTCCCCTGTGTGGATTCTCTGATGTTGAGAAAGGTTTGAGCTGCTAGTGAAGCATTTCCCACACTCACGGCATTCAAAGGTCCTCTCCCCTGTGTGGTTTCTCTGATGTTGAGAAAGGTCTGAGCTGCTAGTGAAGCTTTTCCCACACTCACTGCATTCAAAGGGCGTCTCCCCCATGTGGATTCTCTGATGTTGAGAAAGGTTTGAGCTGCTAGTGAAGCGTTTCCCACACGCACGGCATTCAAAGGGCCTCTCCCCTGTGTGGATTCTCTGATGAACAGAAAGGGCCGAGCTGCTAGTGAAGCATTTCCGACACTCACGGCATTCATACGGCCTCTCTCCTCTGTGGATTGTTTGATGCCTAATAAGGTGTGAAATGCGATTGAAGGTTTTCCTACACTCACGGCATTCATAGGGCCTTTCCCCTGTGTGGATTCTCTGATGTTTAGAAAGGTCTGAGCTGCTAGTGAAGCTTTTCCCACACTCACTGCATTCAAAGGGCCTCTCCCCTGTGTGGATTCTCTGATGTTGAGAAAGGTTTGAGCTGCTAGTGAAGCATTTCCCACACTCACGGCATTCAAAGGGCCTCTCCCCTGTGTGGATTCTCTGATGTTGAGAAAGGTTTGAGCTGCTAGTGAAGCATTTCCCACACTCACGGCATTCATAGGGCCTCTCTCCTCTGTGGATTGTTTGATGACTAATAAGGTGCGAACTGCGATTGAAGGTTTTCCCACACTCAGTGCATTCATAGGGCCTGTCCCCTGTGTGGATTCTCTGATATACAGAAAGGGCTGAGCTGTGAGAGAAGGTTTTTCCACACTCCCTGCATGTATTTTTTCTCTTTCGCCTGAGGATATCCTGCTGTGTTGTGGTTTCCATGAGGACCTTCTGAGTTCCCCAACAGGAAAGAAATTTATCCACTTTCTTCCCTGGCTGGTTTCCATGCTCTGTTTCTGGTCTGTGCTGAATCTCCCAGGATTTTCCCTGCTCATGACTCCTGGACACATTCCTTTTCGATCTTTGCGATAATGCTCTGTTTTTACCCACTGGCTCAACATTTTCAGGCTGAGAATTCTGCTCCTCTTTCTCACATGCCATTGCATCACCTGCTGTGACAGAGACAGAAACCTCAGACAGGGATGGAAAGGGGAAGAGCAAACCAAAACAAGTGCTGAAGACAGGTCAAATAAAAATCAGGAGCTGAACTCCCCCAAACTCTTCCCGCAAATAGGAGAGAGGAGGGGGATGAATTCAGCCTTCACATCCCATCCAAATACGCAGGGGGAAGGGAGGAAGCTACTGCCTGGTGTCTGCTAGGATCTATAGGAATCCATGAACTATATTTACCCTGAGGATATGACCCCTGCTAGGGACAATAATGAACTGAGAGACCTCCCCAAGGGCTTTGTTGGGCATTCCAGATGTTTCCTTCAGGCACTTACAGATTCTGAGGTGGTTTAATGTTTCCTCACCTGTGCAAGGAGATCTCAGGATCTCTCTTTCCTCTGACCGCTGGAGGTCTGGGACCCATGGCTCTTCCCCTTGTTCCAGCTGGGAGATCACATCAAGTTGGAAAATTAGAAACCCTGCTCAGATGAAAGAAAACAAAGGAGTTCAGTTGATTTCATAGGACTTGGTCATAAAAAAACATTCTATTAATTTAACTTCAGTGCTTAGTGTGACCTGGTGGGCCAGGGGCAGTTCTCACTGAAAATGCCAAAGTTAGGACAGGCTGAAAAAGGGAGAGCAGATGCTCCCAAAACTGCTGGTTAACACTGAAGTTAAACTCACCGACTAGTCACCAACTGTGCTTCTGATCCCCCACACGGGTTATCGAGAAGCTGAAAAAAGAAATCACATGGCCCTTTATTGCATCCCTGTTCTCTGACTCCCAATCAGCAACTAGGTCCAGTACAGTGAGAGGTTATTTAAAAACTCTGCTCACATAAACAAAGTGTTCCTCTGACCCCAAAGGGTCAGCCACATCACCAGGTCAGTATAGGTTTGGATATTACCCAAAATTCCATCCTTCCAGACAATCCTTTAGCATCTAAACTAAAGGTTTAAACGAAAGAAAGACAGAAAGAAGTTAAATGGGAAAGCGGTCAGATACATTCCAAAATGGATATATCAGGTTCTTAGCAGTATTGGTGAGTTGCTGGCTTGAAAGTCTGTCTGGATCACATCCACAGCTTGGATGGGTCATTCAGTCCTTTGTTCCAGGGTTCAGTTTGTAGAGAAGATGCTCTAGAGGTAGGAAGGGGGATTGAAGACAAATGGAGATGATGCAGCTGCCCTTTATATTCCTTTTGCCATGTGGCCTGTACTTCCTGTGTCCCAAACACAAGCTTCACAGCACGTGGCATGGAAAAGCCTTAGAGTTCTCATTACACAGGCATACCCCGGCATGTTTTGCTGACTCAATAGGTGTATCCCCTTGGTCGTTTCCATGGGCTCATTGTACAGATGATGACCCTGAATGGGCCATCAAACAGGCTAGGCAGTGTTGATGCCAATATGTCTGGGGGTGTCACCCAGAAACACTGCACAAGTCTGGAAATACAGATATACCCTACATATCTATAACTCACAATACAAAGGTGATACAAACATAGAAACAAAATTATCATACTTGGCAAATCATAACATTTTCACTGACACCTTACATGGCATATCTAGCATGATTAATTGCAATTTTATCAGATTAAATTATTATTTTATTATTAATACCAAAGTGTCTCACAATTCCATACAGTGTCACACTTGGTAAACCAGTGAATTCCCAGGACCAGTTCCCCAGGTCCTTGAAGATGCCGAACACTGTGCTTATGAGGGACTGAAATACCCACATATCTGCTGGGAACACACACACACACACTGACACTGTGTCAGTCTATACCCCTGTGTTCACTCATCTAGAAAATTATGATCAATTTTGTAGACAGTATTGCTTGTGAGGTATCATTTGAAAACGCATAACCTACTGAATATTATCCTCCTGTTAAAACGTGTAGTAACACTGTATGTAAAGTTATGAGATTTTACAGTATGATATTACTGAAAAAGTTACAATTCTGGGGAACACCCACAGAGCAGTTCCTCAGAGACAGCAAGGCAAACAGCTGGTCAAACAGCCATTCTCCTGCAGGGGGAAGGTGGGAAGAAGACATTTACATTCCATCACAGGGACCACTTGAACTTGTTGTGGAAAATGACCACACGATTGATTTTGAACCAGCACAGCCTGAGGCTCTTTTTTTGGTTAAAAGTGCGCAGGGGGCAACAGCTATTGGAATACTGTCCCCCTGAGCTAAAAATCACACAAGCCTTTTAAAGCTTAAAACCCCAAACAATGACACATACGTTGCACGTTAATTTCCTTATTTGGAATATATTGCAAAATATGATGCAGGTCAAAAGCAAGCTGAACAATCAGTTTTCCATATTCAGCCTTTCCTGTTATTGTTATTACACCTGGTGATATGGGAGCAAGACTCTCCATGTCTCAAGAAATGTCACTACCAACCTAGGCCATTTTCACATGCTGGGTGCAATCCAGAGCAGTGAGGAGTTGTGTCATCTGTAATCCTGGGTGAGATTCAGTGTTCTGCTGCTGGAGCTCCCCTGTCTGGATACTCCCAGCCAGCATTTAAGGACGCACCGAGTGTCTGTGTGATAAGTAACGCTGAACCGGCAGCTCTGACTCCAGTCGCCTGCTTGTTACACCCCAAGCACATTCTGGTTTGGGTAGAGAAGGCTCAGGGTTTGAGAGAAGGCCGGGGGTAGGAAGCTTCTGTTCGTTATGCTGGACCTAACCCCCAGTTTTACTTGAGCAAACAGGAGATATTTGACACTGTGCGATACGGCTCCTGTGCTCTGTTCCCAAAGTGTTCTGCAGCAGGGGAGGGTCGCTGGTAGTGTGTGTGTGTCACTGGCATATTGGGGTGATGCTGCCAGGGCCGGCTCTAACAGTTTTGCCGTCCCAAGCAAAAAAAAAGGAGCGCCGCCCTGCGCCCGCGAGCGCCGCCCGACCCCTCCCTGAGCGTCGCGCCGCCCAAGTCCCCACCCCCCCAGCGCTGCATCGTATCCCCCAGCGCCACGTTGCGCCGCCCAAGTCCCCAACCCCCCAGCGCTGCGTCACGTCCCCCAAGTCCCCACCCCCCCCAGCGCCGCATCGTATCCCCCAGCGCCACGTTGTGCCGCCCAAGTCCCCACCCCCCCAGCGCTGCGTCACGTCCCCCAAGTCCCTGCCTCCCCAGCGGCGCATCGCACCGCCCAAGACCCCACCCCCCAGTGCTGCATCGCGCCCCCCAGCGCCGCGTCGCACCGCCCAAGTCCCCGCCCCCCCCAGTGCCGCGTCGCACCGCCCAAGTCCCCGCCCCTGCCCAGCGCCGCGTCACACCGCCCAAGTCCCCGCCCCCCCCCAGCGCCACCTAGCCAAACCAAAAACAACAAAAACAAACCCCGATCGCCGCCCCATCCCAAGGTGCCGCCCCAAGCACGTGCTTGGTAGGCTGGTGCTTGGAGCCGGCCCTGGATGCTGCAACAGGACAGAGTAGAGGTTAGAGTACAGATGGTGTTGTGGGGGTGGCATGAACCTTCACTCTTCATTTCCCCTTCCAAGAACGGAGGGGACAGGACTCCTTACCCAGCGAGGTCACAGTCTCATAGTTCTGCTGCATGACATCCCAGTAGAGGGCTCTCTGAGCGGGGTCCAGCAGAGCCCATTCCTCCCTGGTGAAATGCACAGCCACCTACTCGAAGGTCACCGGCCCCTGAAAGAGCAAGAGTCCAACACTCAGTACCTGCTGCCCCACTCTCAACCCCACTATTCACGGAACAGCAGCACCAGGTAAATGGAAGCCCCGGGAGGCACATGTTAACAGAGTCCCACCCCACCTTGCCTAGAACAGCCAGGCGGCATCAGAGGGTGGAAAGAGAGAAACTTTGTGTCTCCCAGCTGACAGACGGAGGCAGGGTCTTCACATTTATCACATACCCACTAGCCAGAGCTTGATATAGGAGATGGGGCTGGCTCTGGACCCTACTGGTGTCTCCCTGGTAGGAATCCAAACACTCTCCAAATAAAATATATGGAAGAAAGGAGAAGTCAATAGTAAAGAACAGAAGTTAGGAAGTTAGAATTGTAGAAAATTGATAAAGAAAGCTATCAGAAATCAATGACCAATCAATGACAATAAGAAGGAAGTTTTTAAAAGTATATTAAGTGCACACTTTACTAGATAGAAATGGCAGAATTATCAAAAATAATGCAGAAGAGGTAAAAGTCCTCAATAAATATTTCTCTCCTGGATTTGGAGAAAAACAGATGATGTACTCATATCATAAGATGTTGACAACGACACTCTTTCCATTCCGACAAGAAGTCATGAGGACATTAAACAGCAGCTATTAAAAATCAGACATGTTTAAATCAGCGGGTCCGGATAACTTGTATCCAAGACTTTCTAAAAGACCTGAAGTCTGACATCTATACTCATCAAGAGAATGGTGCAGCCAATACTGGATTTCATTCATTAATAAAGAATCAAAGAAGGGTAATATGATTAGTGCCCATTAACAAAGGTTTAGAGAAAATAGAGCCTAGCAAACTAACGGGATATCCTTATTGGATGAGATCAAAAGTTTGGTTGCAGCTAATAGTATTGATGTAATATACCTAAACTTCTGTAAAGATATGACTTGATCAGCACAATATTTTTACTAAAAAAACTAGAATGATACAAAATAAACACGGCATACATTAAATAGATAAAAAACTGTGATAGTAAATGGGGAACCGTGGTCGAGTGGATTTCTTTCTAGCAGGTTCCCGCAGGGATTGGTTCTTGGCCCTGTGCTATTTAACATTCTTATCCATGAGCTAGAAGAGAGTATAAAATCATCACTGATAAAGTTTGCAGTTGCCACAACTATTGGGGTTGGTGGTAACTAATGAAGTGCCAGTAGATTCAGGCTCCAGCACTGGGAGTCTGGGAAGTTGTCCCAGCCCTGGTGGGAGGGTTATTTCCTGTTCCACAAAGAGGGTAAGTTCCATTCCCAACACCTGTGCCTTGAAATTAGGCCCTATCTGACACTACACCCCCATATTCATCATAGTGGTATGGTTATAATATGATTAGGACATAATTATGATGTATTTTGTACAAGATGCATCATGTGTGATTTCACTGGAAAAGTTATGATTTGCTGAATATGATTATCCTATTTGTGTGCACATATCATGTTTGTATCTGAAGTTATGGATACTGACTCTGTATCTGTATTTCAAATGTGCTTACTCTGGGTAACACCCACAACGAGCCTTTCAGGTAGAACAATGAAGAAGCCAGACAGAGCAGATGGCTCATCAACAAAGACAATGGACTGTAGAAGATCTTAGCCTTCCTGTGAATGTTTCAGCCAGCCTATGTGTCATGGCTACTATGACGCAGCAGGGCCTGTGACCAGAACACATGACACTAAACTTCATTTTAGTACCTGTATTTTTCCACAAACTGGACTGGGAACTGAGTTTGGAACAAAGGGTTCTCGCCATATGGAAAAGCTACATAAGGTGGGTTGTGACGTCATCCCTTGGTCTCATTCCCCACACAGGAGAACTCCTGGAAACACCTAAGAAACAAAAACTGAAGTGGGGGAAGTGCTGGTCCCAGGGAAAAGGGTTTTCTAGCTTGTGTATGGAAACTTGGTGGTCTGCTTGTATCATCAGTCAGGGTGAGAAACTGCTAATTCAAATTCTATCCAGATAATATGTTAGGCTTAGTTTGAGTTTCAGTATTTGCTATATAATCTGCTTTGATCTGTTTGTTATCACTTATAATCAATTAATCTACCTTTCTGCAGTTAATAAACTTGTTTTATGCTTTATCTTAACGAGCGTATTTTGAGTGAAGTGTCTGGGGAAAATCTCAGCTGGGTTAGCACAAGCTCGCTGTGCACATCTTTCCCATATCGAGGGGAAGGCGAACTATATTAATGAGCTGACATTACAGAGCACTATAAGAGGGTATAATTCTGAATTTATACTACAGCAAGTGTGCAAGGTTGGGGAGCTGGGAAATTGGCTGTTGTCTCTATCTGTCCTTGAGTGGCTCAGGTAAAGCACTCAGGTAGCTTAGTTGGGTGCATGGCGCCACCTGCTGTCATGCTGGGTGATAACAGGCCCTGGAGAGGCTGGCTGAATCTCCAGCAAAGCCGTGAGAGAAGGGCCAGCCCAGCTTGAGGGTTAGAGGGCGCAGCGGTTCCCAGACTGCCCCCTGGGGGTGACAACCCATCACACCCTAAACTACACTAGTGTCAGCAGGTTTGTCACATCCTGTCCCCTCCCTTTCTCCACCTGAGATATTTCCTGCCTCCCACCACCTCTAGCAATTTCCACCCTATGCATTTACTGCTCCTCTCCCTCCAAGCAGAACCCACCACCAGCTCCCTGAGAATCCCTTACCTGAGCCAGCTCCATTGCAGCCATTTCTTTCCCCCTGGGAGGACGGGATGATCTGGAGCAAAACATGGACGTTATTTTGTAGCCTGCTGGGGTGAAAAGGGCAAGGTGTGAGAATTCAGACGGGGCTTTTGTCCATTCCACAAGCCGATTCCCCCCAGGTTTTCCCTTGCTAATGGACATTCTAGGTTCTGCCACACTGTGAATCACAGAGTGACCTTATCCCAGTACAGGCCTAGCGCCATCCCACCAGGGTGTAACCCTCTGACACATGGTGAAACCCTCCCAGTAACAGTCTCTCTGTTACACTTATCAAGTTTGTGGACAATACCAAGCTGGGAGGGGTTGTAAGTGCTTTGGAGGATTGGATTAAAATTCAAAATGATCTGGACAAACTGGAGAAATGAGCTGAAGGAAAGAGGATGAAATTCAGTGGGGACAAGTGCAAAGTACTTCACTTTGGAAGGAACAATCAGAGACCAGAGAAGAACAGAATCCAAGGAGTCACTTTGGGGGATTCTCCCTGTCATTGTCCCCAAGGCAGCTCTCTCAGGTTTACAAAGTTGTTTGATGTTCCAGCCTTTATACAGTCTCTCCTGGGAGTGCCCCTTTCATCGGCTGGGCCTAGTTTTAGATTTCGGTAGTTAACAATCTTGGTTTATTGTTTATCTAACCAGTGTGTTTGGATTAAAGTGTGTTGGAAACTCTGTTTGGGATAACAAGCTGGTGCATGTCATTTTCCACTGATGAAATGACAGACTTCATATGAGCTTGTTTTGTTCAATAGCGTGCTGGACAGTGCAAGATGCACATTTCTGGGGGAAAGTTGGGCACTTGAGAATTTGCTGGTTTTCTCCTGAGGTGTAATTCATGAGTGGCTGTCTAGCAGCACTCAATACTGTGTAGCTGGGAGTGAGTTACATGCTGGAAACTGTGTGTTAATTGGCCAAGAGGGGCTGTTCTCATGGGAAAACAGTGGAAAAGGCACCCCAGGTTGGAGAACTGAGGGGACACAGCTATTTAACAGTCCAGATTGTACTCTGGCTAATGTCACAGACCCTCGTTATGACAGAGCCTCTTACAACACAGAGAAAGTAAATCCATGTCCCAGAAATCAAAGACTCCAGACAGAGGGCAACTGTCCCTGGCACTGCTTCTTGCTGACAGAAAGGTTCAGAGACAGTGAGAGAGTCCTGGGGAAGCTGGGAACAGGAAGCATGGGCTGGTGGGGTTCAGTGGAGAAAGGGAACAGGAAGGGCAGGGATATCACTGAATGCAGGATCTCAGCAGTGCTAGATGACAGGATAGCACATAGTGCAGCCCATTGGAAAACATAATCCCAACTATACATACAGAATGATGGGGTCTAAATTAGCTATTTCCACTCAAGAGATGGATCTTGGAGTCACTGTGGATAGTTCTCTGAAAACATCCACTCAAGCTGCAGCAGCAGTGAAAAAAAGCGAACAATCTTGGAAATAATTAAGAAAGAGATAGATACGACAGAATATATCATATATCATAATTGTAAAAACAGCAAATAAATCCATGATAACCCACATCTTGAATACTGCATGCAGATGTTGTCGCCCCATCTCAAAAAAAGATATATTGGAATTGGAAAAGGTTCAGAAAAGGGCAACAAAGATGATTAGGGGTATGGAACAGTTATGCCAGACCTAACCCCCAGTTTCACTTGAGCAAACAGGAGCTATTTGACACCCTGCAATACGGCTCCTGTGCTCTGTTCCCAAAGTGTTCTGCAGCAGGGGAGGGTCTCTGGTAGTGTGTGTGTCACTGGCATATTGGGGTGATGCAGAAACAGGATGGAGTAGAGGTGGCATTGTGGGCTGGCATGAACCTTAACTCTTCATTTCCCCTTCCAAGAACCGAGGGGACAGGAACCCTTACCCAGCGAGGTCACCGTCTCATAGTTCTCCTGCATGACATCCCAGTACAGGGCTCTCTGAGTGGGGTCCAGCAGAGCCCACTCTTCCCTGGTGAAATGCACAGCCACCTCCTCGAAGGTCACCGGCCCCTGAAAGAGCAAGAGTCCAACACTCAGGACCTCTTTCCCCACTCACAGCCTCACACTCATGGGGGAGAGGAGCCAATCAAATGGAAGCTCTGGGTGGCTCACAGTCAGATTCCCACCCCCACCCCGCTCAGCGTATCCAGCAAATACCAGGGTAAGGGGACGAAGAGAGAGCCCCTTGTCTCTCCCAGCAGATCCATCACACACCTACTGGCCACCGACTGATACAGGAGATGGAGCCCCTAGCAGGGTCCAGGGAGAGCTCCCTGGTAGGAAGCCCAATAACCTCCTCATTGTGAGGAGCAGGATATGAAGGGAGAGGCAGCTCCAATAAGCCTGACTCATGGGTGCCCCCTTCATATCTCACAGCAGCCGCTGGTCAGTGAGCTCAGGCTCCAGCACTGGGAGTCTGGTCAGTTTGACTAGCTCCATGTAGGTGGGCTATTTTCTTTCTTCACAAATTAGGGCATTTCCACCTCCAAACCTCCTGGGTCTGTTCCTAGAATCTAGGGCACTTATTAAATAACTCCCAGCAGGTTTGCCGCACCCTGGCCTCCTCCTTTCCCCATGCTGTGAATTTCCTGCCCCGCTCCAACCTCCAAACCAGACTGTGCAAACCTTCCCATCTCCGGTGTATTTGCTGTCCCTCTCCTCCAGCAGGAACCCACCAGCAACCCCCCGATAATCTCTACCTGAGTTGGCTCCACTGCAGCCATTTCTCTTCCCTGTCCCACGCCAGGCTGGGATGAGCTGGAGCAAAACATGGATGCCATTCTGCAGCCTGTCTGGGGGAGAAGGGCAGTTGTGGGCATTTCAGAACTGGTTTTAGTTAATTACACATCATGATTCCCCCAGGCCCTTTCCCTGCACACAGACACCCTAGATTCTGCCATGCTGGGAAATGCTCAATCTGTTTATTACAATGTAGATCTGGCCCCTCCTGCCAGGCTAAGCCCAGACACATTTTAACCTCCCTTCTCCCTCCCCTCACCCAGTAACAAAGTCTCTGAACACAAGGCTAGAAAAGAGCAGAACCAAAGGAGTCACTGTGGGGGATTCCCTCGGACACTGACCCCACGGCAGCCACACCCCAGCAGGGGGAATATGGAGTCAGGAACTGGCTTTTCCTCTCTCTGATCCTTGTTTTGTTCACTGGAAAGTGGTTCTGCCCAGGGATGCAGCAATACATGTGTCTGGGTGGAAATCTCTCCCCCCTCATTTCTCCCACTGCCCCTTTCAGTTTCTCCTTCCCCTGTCCTCTCTCCCTGCCCCTCTGGCTGGGAAAGTCCCATTCCTGGGGGCTTTGCTCTCCCAGGGCTGGATTTTCTCCTGGCAATTGCTACTGGGAGGAGAAATGAGGAGGGGCTGTTTGTGCAGAGTCACTTTCTTGCCAGACCCCAGGACTTTCAGTTACCTGGAGACTCTGGCTCAGAATTTAGTATTAACAGGGCCCAGGGCTGCCCTAGGGGGCTAGGACCAGCTGGAGAAAGTCATCCCCTGGGCCGGGCAGAGAAGCAGCTTTAATTCAGGTCACTTCCCAGCACAGAACCCCACTGGGGGAGCAGCAGCTGCTAAGCCTGGTCTCCCAGATCACAATGGAGGCTGCAGCGTCTGACCCAGGAAGCTGAACCCCAATATCCTGAGCAGAGAGGGACAGAGCGTCTGAGCAGCTTCCCTCCTTTAGCTCTCTGGGGAGAGCAGCTAATGAGAGCCCCTCCTCACAGGGAGAATTGCTGGTCTCATTAGCCCCACTGTCCATCCGGAGTCACTCCTTGTCTTTCCATACAGTGACTCTGGATTAACAATGGTCTCAATGAAATCAGAGTTCAGAAAGAATGAGTCCAGAATGCTGTGGAAGAGACCATTGTGCGGCAGTGCTGACCCCCTTCCCACCTCCCTCACCCCCAGATCTAGGACAAGGACTGGACAATGGACTGGACAATCTAGGACAATGGAACTGGAAGTTCCTGCAGTTTTCAAGAGGGGAGAAAAGCAAAAATCTGTGATTTCACCTCACAGTGTCTGATAAGTGGCTAGAAAGTTATCACGGTGACTGGGCCTGGCCGGGGAATGTCGGGCAGTGCTTGGAGCCAGGATTCTGGCATAAGCTAATCAGGGAGAAGAAGAGGGGTCAGGAGCAGACCCCAGAGCCCCAGCCAGCCCCCCCCCGCGATATTCCCTGGGACCCAGCCCCCAGAGTCCCTGGCCAGGGACCTCAGATACCCCTCAGAGCCCCACCGGCCAGAGAACCCCCACCAGACCGTCACTGCCAGGTTGGGAATCCCAAAGGGTTCCCCCCACCAAGAGACTCCAACAGCCAGAGACCCCCCCAAAAGGGACCCCCCCCACTGGGAACTCAGTCCCTCACTGCCTGCCTAGGATCCCCTCCCCCCCGCCCTCCAGCAGGATCTGCCCTGCCCTTTGCCTGGCACCCCCTCCTCCCCCCTGCGGGATCCCCTGATGCTTTACAGGGGCACCCCCTGGCCTAGCACCGGGGATTCTCCCCCACACACTCCGTGCACGGGGCAGGGCAGCGATCCCAGGAGTCTGCGGGGGAAGCCCAGACAGAGCCCCTGGCACAGCACCAGGCTCCCTCTAACCCCCTGTCCCGCCTCCCCAAGAGACGCCCACCCCGGCTGTTCTGCAGCCACCAGGCCCCCAGCGATACCCACCTCCAGGACCCACAGCCTCAGGGCTGGGCACATCACAGCCACCCCCTGAAACCCCAAATCTCCAGAACCCACCAACCTCACTAGGGTACCCCCTGCCCAGCCACCCAGAGGCCTCCCCCACCACAATCCCCCTTCAGCTGCTATCTCCCCCCACAGCCCCACCCCCACCCAGCAACACTGTTACCTCACAGTGCCTGAGAAGTGGATAGAAAGTGACCACCGCCCCCTGCTGGCCAGTCACACAGGCAGAGGGAGCCCTGGGGGATGCCTCTTGAACAGGAGAATGGAAGGCCTGGAGGGACAAAATAGGTAAGAAATGTCCATGGCCTGTCACTAGCAAATAATGGCCACCATGGATCCACCCCAGAGGTGGCTACATCTTAGCACTGTGGGAATCAACCCCTCACAGAGGCCATTTGCCATGGGGCTTGGGATACTTCTCAACTCACACTGCACTCAGAGTGACCTCCTCATCCCGTGCCAGCTGGAGAAAAGAAAAGGGTCCAGCCAACTCTCCCATTACCAGCTGGGAACCACTGATCCCCAAACAGGGGGAGGCCTCTGGCTTTGATGTGTATTAAATATCTGGCTGGTCTCTTTCATCGGCAAACATTTTAACAGAGGTAAAGGAGGGACCAAATGATTCGCAAAAGAGATGGGAAAGATGATCTCTGGGCAATTTAACCCCCTACAACATCGAGGATGGAGAAGAACTCAGGGCAACAGGTTCCCTCAAAGGAAGAAGTTCCTGGGATTTAGAAACACGGGGAACAGCCCCAAACCCGAGAGGATTTTTAACTGACATTTGATAATGACATAGAAGGAGGCAAAACCTGAGCTTTGAGAGCAACATTCAGAAATGAAAGAGTTCCCAATCTGAGAGATTTTGGATCCATTTTGCAAATTATAGAGAGGAAAGTGGAAAATCAGAGGGATTTTATATCAGTTGTCGATAGGAGGTAAAATCTGAGTGTTTCACATCAATATTTGATAAATGAATAAAGAGGAAATGGGCAACATTTGCAAACATTTTATATCCAGGTTCAAGAATCTGAGAAAAGGTGTAAATCTGAGATTTTCTTGGTATTTTATAATTAGAGAGACAGGGGAAATCTCAGGTTATATTCAATTAGAAATAGACAACTAGAGAGCAGTGGGGCAAACGTTTAGGTTATTTTATATGAATCTTTGAGATTTGCACAGAAAATGTGTCACAAACTGCGTATTTGGTAACATGAGAGAAAAACACCAAGATCTGAGGGGATTTTATATTGCTGTTAACGAACTAGTGGAAAAGGGGGACTGTTGGACTGGATTTTATATGACTGTCCAATACATAAATACAAAGTGATGGTTGCCCCACCCCCACCATTCCCATGGACAGCAGGGAGCCCTTTGAGGAGCTGATTAAAAGGGCAAGGGAGGGGAAGCTGGAAGGTCCCTGGATAAAGGAAGGGGGCAGCAGTGGGGGATGGGCGGGTGACTGGCAACTGATGGTTGGGGGCAACTGTGTTAGTAGTTAGGGGGCAACAAGTGGGATTGGGAAATGGGGGTCTGGGCAGTCCCCACGGGGGACACGTGCGCCTCCCTTCCAGTGATGAGCTGCTAAAATCTTAACAACCGGTTCCCTATAAAAAGTTCTGATTGAAGAGATGTGCCACAGTATGGATTTTTTGTACCAATAGGGTTACCATACGTCCGTATTTTCCCTGGAGGAATTTTTAAAATTTACCACCCAGACAGCGATTTAAGAACCTAAAAGCCTGACATCTCTGGGAAAATACAGATGTATGGTAACCCGACCTACAGTTCCTTTTACAAAGATGGGCCTGAACTAGAACTGAGCTCCGTTTCCCATGTGTGGGTCCCCGCCACTCCCTGGGGTGTGCTAGGGTGACCAGATGTCCCAATTTTATTGGGACAGTCTCAATTTTTGGGTCTTTTTCTTATATAGGATCCTATTACCCCTCACCCTCTGTCCTGATTTTTCACACTTGCTGTCTGGTCACCCTCGGGTGTGCACATGTGTGGGTCCCAGCTGCTCCCTGCCCCCCTCATTGAAGCAGGTGTGCAGGGTTACTGCCCTGGGAACTGCAGGGCACCAGTGGCCATGGGGCTGGCTGGAGGCAGGGGCATGGGGCAAGGCTAGCTGGAGGCAGGGAGTGTGAGACGGGCTGGCTGCAACAGGAGCTGGCTGTGGGCAGGTGGTGCAGACAGGCTGTGGTGGGGAAAGGGACTGTGGCAGAGGTCGGGGGGGTGGCAGGGGCTGCGGGCAAGGACTGTGGCAGGAGGCAAGGGGGGTGGCAGGGGCTGTGGCAGGACGGATGGCAGGGGCTGGCTCTGGCCAGGGGGTGCAGACAGGGGCTGGCTGGAGGCGGGGGTGGCAGAGGCTGCGGGTGGGGGAGGGTGGCAGGGGGCAGCTGTGGGCAGGGAGGAGCGGGGGGGTGCAGACACTCACACAAGGGGAGCAGCTGGGGGCAGGAGGTGGCTGTAGGCAGGGGCTGCGGGCGGGGGGTGCAATGGGGGATGGCAGGGCAGGGGGTGCAGACAGGGGCTGGCTGGGGGCAGGGGGAGCAATGGGGGTGGCAGGGCAGGGGGTGCAGACAGGGGCTGGGGGCAGAGCAGTGGGTGCAATGGGGGGTGGCAGGGCAGGGGGTGCAGACAGGGGCAGAGCAGTGGGTGCAATGGGGGGTGGCAGGGCAGGGGGTGCAGACAGGGGCTGGGGGCAGGGCAGGGGGTGCAGACAGGGGGCTGGGGGCAGGGCAGGGGGTGCAATGGGGGCTGGCTGCGGCGGGGGGGTGCAGCAGCAGGAGCCCCAGGGCCAGAGCTCCAAAGAGCAGGAGCAGCAGCAGGGCCAGGAGGCAGCTCACATGGCTCCCGCAGCGCAGCGCCCCCCGGCGGCCGGGAGGAGGAATTGCACCTTCCCAGCCAGAGCCCATCCAAGCGACCCGGCTCCAGCTCCACCTGCCCCCTTCCCTGCCCTGGCAGAGACCCGGCATCTCCTAGAAGATCAGGGCTGGAAGGGACCTCAGGAGGTGTCTAGTCCAACCCCCTGCTCAAAGCAGGGCCAATCCCCAACTAAATCCCCAAATGGCCCCCTCAAGGAGTCAGCTCCCAGCCCTGGGTTTAGCAGGCCAGGGCTCCAACCACTGAGCCATCCCACCCCCACTCCAGGGGCAGCCATGTGCTGGGGAATGACTCAGGGCAACAATTTCCCACCTGCACAAGGACAAATCGCTGCAGATGAAACGGGTGGGAAAATGCCCCTCACTAGAGAAGATTTTAAACTGACGTTTGAGACTCATGGGGAGAAGGGGGGAAATCGGGGGAGACGGGAGAGCTGATCATTGGAGGGGAAAGGGGGGAATCGCCCCAGATTTTATAGCCCCATGTGAGACACTGAGAGAGAAAAGGGGCAGAACTAGAGAGAATTTGTATCGGGGGCGAGAGGCAAGTGGCACAAACAGGGACAGGATCCAATTAACTCCCCTCCCCCCTTCGCCCACCCGCCACTCCCCCCCCCCGGGAATTTCCTGGCTGCCCAAAGACAGTTCAACCCCCCCCCCCGCGTCCCACTGACCTTCGCCCCCCTACAACTCCAGCTTCTCCCCTCCCTGCCTGACACCCCCCATCCCCCCCACACCACAGGGGATCCCTCCCCCCCGCCAGGCCCCAGTCTCTGCCCCCCAAATCCCACTGGGGCTGAGGCAGCTCTGAGGCTTCTCCCAGGTTCCCCGGGGCAGAGTCACTTTCCTGCCCAGCCCCCGTGCCCCCCCCCGGGGTCTCTCACTCCCCGGGGGCTCCGTGGGAGGCTGGACACCAGGGATGCAGGACGGCAGGAATGGGGGTGACAGGCCTCCTGTTCCTCAGTCTCACGGCGGGACCGAGGGGGCTCGTCACTCTCCGGCTCGGGAGCACTGGGAAGACCCGACCGTGGAGGGGCCGTCGCTGGGGGGGGGACGGCCCCGCGCAGGCGCTGAGCACGTCCTTGTATCACTTCTGTGGCGGGAAAAGTGCTGAGGAGATGGAACGCTGAGGGCTGGTTTTGGCGGGAAAAACCGGTTTGGACTGGTTTGAGCCTGTCCCCTGATGGTAAACAAGTTCCCTCTCAGAGATGGAGTCCAGGGGTCAATAGTTCATATGCTCCAGATTGGATCTTATTTTAAAGCCAGTGATTTACTTCATAAACATCTTATTAACCAATTAATAGAACATATTGAACAGTTTATACTTCTTACACCTAACAATGAGATAAAAAATAAACAACACAGACAAACCTTATCGGTAACAGCTAATGTCCCAACTGGGAAATCAGCAGCGGTTTGTAGCGGGGGGAGTGCACAGTCTGAATGTGTATGACCCGACCCCAGCCCCCAGCCCCACATAGCAGTGGGGCTTGGCACTCTCTGTGCATTGGTGTGGTGGCTGAGTGGTTAACCAAGCAGTGACAATCCAAGGAGGTTCCCTGAGTCAGTCTCACTCCTGAGGAGATTCTGCACCAAAAAAATTCTGTGCACAATATTTTAAAATTCTGCAAATTTTATTTGTCAATAAATAAATGTGGAGGCTCCAGCATGGCAGACGGGAGCACAGGCTGCTGGATGCACGGAGGTGGGAGATCACCCTGCAGCCCCCACTCTCCTCCAGTGAAACAGACTTGGTGGTGAGGCTGCACCTCTCTGCTGCCTTCTTCAGGAGCCCCAAAAAGACTCCCCAGAACTGCTCATGAGGGGCACATGTGCCTTCCCTTTGCTTCCCCATCAGGAAGTCAGAAAGCCTGAGCAGCTGGCCCTGGGCGATTTGAAAGGGCCTGGGGGCTCCTGCCACCACTACCGGCAGCACAGCGGGACTAAAGTGGATTCCTGCCCACCCTCGCTCCGCATGGCGCACCACTCCCAGAAGTATCTGGCACATCCCTACAGCCCCCATGGGGTGTGTCTCTCACATGCTGCCCCCACCCTAAGTGCCAACTCTGCCATTGGAACTGTGGCAATGGGAGCTGCAGGGGTGGTGCCAGCGGGCAGTGGTGCCAGGAGACCCACGCCCCCCGGGCCTCCTCCATGTAGGAGTGGCTGCCAGATGGAGGTGTGGGTCACTTTCGGGAGCTACCCAAGATAGGTGCCACACCCCAACCCTCTGCCACAGCCCAGATCCCACACCCCGCCCACACCCAAACTCCCTCCCACAGCCCACCACTGCCCCCCAACTCCCTGCCCCAGCCCAGAGCCCACATCCAAACTCCCTCCCAGGGTCCACCCCCCGCCTGCCCTACACCCCAACCCCCTGCCCATCCCAGAGCCTGCACCTCATGTACCCAAACTCCCTCCCACAGCTTTGGGGGGGCGAGGAAGGACGGGCAGGACTTGGGCCAGTTCTGGGCATCACCAAAAGTTATATAAACCTGGTGACGCTGAGCTGGAGCCCTAGTCACTGCACATCTCTCTCCTTACGGGGGGGACTCTATGGGGCAGGGCCAGGGGCGGCTCTACCTATTTGGCCGCCCCAAGCAGTCATGCGCGGGAGGTGCCCCAGAGCCCCGGGAGCAGCGGACCTCCCGCGGGCATGACTGCGGAGGGTCCGCTGGTTGCGCGGCTCGGCTGGACCTCCCGCAGCTGCGGACGGTTCGCAGGTCCGGCGGCTCCGCTTGAGCTGCCGCAGTCATGCCTGCGGGAGGTCCCCCCGCGCCGCGGGACCAGCGAACCGTCCGCAGTCATGCCTGCGGGAGGTCCACTGGAGCCGCGGGACGAGCGCCCCCTCCGCAGTCATGCCTGCAGCAGGTCCGGTCGTCCCGGGGCTCCGGTGGACCTCCCGCAGGCATGACTGCGACAGGTCCGCCGGCCCAGCCTGCTGCCCCCCCGGGAAAGGGCCGCCCCACCCGCGTGCTTGCCGCGCTGGGGTCTGGAGCCGGCCCTGGGCAGGGCGCTGCTGGGGGTTTATTCCTTCCTTTAATGGCTGTGGAAGGGGGAACAGGGAGAGAATTTGCTCCTCTGTTCTCTGCGGAACACATGCAGGCAGCGGGATTATTTCCAGGGTTGTAACAAAACGCAAGCTAGCAGAGGGGGGAAGGGATTTCCTGCAGGATGGATTCCCAGTGCAGCTCCCAAGCTGTGCCCTGGCGAGCTGTGCCCAGGGGATTTAGATGCTTTATGTAAGGGGACTGTTGCCCCCTTACTAACATTCAGTGGGGGTGTTTGGTTGCTAGCTCCCAGCACTAAAAGGGGAGGGGTCGATGGGAAATCAGAAGCCTGAGACTGACAGTCCCCAGGAACAATGTGGAGAGACCAGTGCTCCAGGTCTGCCTGATTGACAGGGCGGGCAGGCTATTCAAGGAGTCAGGAGGCCAGGGGGGTCCCATCCGCCCTGTGAGCTGGAATTGTCTGAGTCACATGGAGTGGGGCCGAGCTAAGGAGAGAGCAGGGGGCCCAAGCTGAGCTGATGGTAACAGAGCTGCAGCCCCAAAGCCAGAGCACAGCCCAGAGAGAGCAGCCCTGCCCTGGGAGCAGAGCTGTAACAACTGGAGCCAGAGAGGCCAGACAAGCAGCCCAGGGAGCTGAAGGCAGAGCAGCAGCAGCAGCCGTGCTGAGGCAGAGCGGAGCTGGAGCAGGCCGGAGCTGGGTGCGGTGAGCAGCTGGGGAGAGCGAGGGGGACCCCGGGCAGTGGGCCCAGCACAGGGAGACGCCTCAGCCAAGAGGCCCTGCAGGCCAGACTTGGAGGGGGATCGTAACCCTGACCGGGCGGGGGTGATGCTGGGGAGAAGGGTCCTGCCACCCAGAGCCTGAGAGTGTGTGGCCACCGCCAGAGCAAGTGTCCAACCTGCAGCGTCCCTGCAGCACAGCCAGGGCCTGAGGAGGCGGCCTGGGACCTACAAGGAACAGACTGTGAAGTGCCCTGATGTCCAGAGACACTTTTTGTGATGGTCCCTGCCACAGAGCGGGGTGATGTGTTTTCCTTTAATCTTTCCCATTTTTTCTTATTTTTTAAATTTTATTGTTAATTAAATAACTTGTATTTGCTTTAAATTGTATGATGTGATCAGTGGGTCAGGGAGGTGCGCAGTGCAAAGAGAGGGACACCCTAGCCCCTGCCCTGGGTGACCACAGAAGGGCTGGGGGTCGAGTCCCCCAGGAATCCTGGGCCCAGCCTTGTTGGGGTTACGAGGACCCTGCCAGACAGGAGAGTGGAAGGGGAGTCCTCAAGGGCAGGGAGGCCTCTGGGTAAAGGAAGTGGGAGCGAGGACTCAGATCCTTTTGCCAGCCCACTTCACCTGGGTAGTGCAGAAGCCAGGAAAGTTCCCCACAATAGCAGGACCATTCCCCCACTTACATCTAGATACAGTACCAGGCACGTAGAAGGATTTCCCCTTCTGAGTCATGGAAGCAGAAATTGACTTTTCCTTTCCAAATTTAGCTAATGTTCAGAAAGAGAATCTAGCACCTGCCTTCCAGACTTGAACACCTCAAAATTCAGGAGTGCTGGAGCTCAATTTGGGCAGCTGTTACTTCATTTCTCCCAAATCAAAAATACTGATCCACTGTCATTTGCTGTAGAAAAAGTAGGACAAAATTGAGCAAGAAATGCTTCCCAGGGGTTATTAGGACTGGAATTGCTATTTTCAACAGCCATTGCCATTTTTTTCTAGTTTTGTTTGTTTGAAAGGAAAACAGTGATATTGCACTGGCAAATTCCCCATAGAAACAAAGAATAATAAAGGCACCTCAACTTTTCCTCATTTATGGAGGACAGTCTTATAATATGCATCCAGGTATCCTCCAATCACACAAGCTGAAAATTGTTCCATTTTACTGCAGTTCTGTAACCATATGGGAACCAATCCTGTCTGTGCTCTGTGCACATCCAAAATTCCTGCTGAATGACCCACCCTGGGAGCGAGTTACCAGTGACCCAGGGCTGGGGTGGAAGGAGGGTGCAGGTGGGGGGGGAGCACCCAGGCCTGGGGCAGCGGGGTGTGTGGGTTGGGGAGCATTGGTGGGGGGGAAGGGGAGAGCCCAGATCTGGGGCAGCACAGGATGGGGGGGGGGGAGCCCAGGGCTGGAATGGCAGGGGGTGTGGCTGGGGGGGGGGAAGAGCCCAGGGGCGGGGTTGCAGGGGGATGCAGGTGTGGGGAGGCCCAGAGCTGCGGCGGCAGCGGGTGCAGGTTGGGGGGAGCCCAGGGCTTGGGCAGCAGGAGGGTGTGAGGGGGAGCCCAGGGCTGGGATAGGGGCAGCCAACATTTTTTTTTGCTTAGGGCGGCAAAAAACCTAGAGCCGACCCTGCCTCCACGCACTGTGAAGTAGGTAGGAGCGGATCATTATTATCCCTACTTGAAAGAGGGAGAAGCTGAGGCTGAGAAAGGAGAATTGACTTGTCTTAGGTCACACAGCCAGTCAGTGGCAGAGTTGGGAATAGGACGCAAGAGCCCTGATTTTCAAACTAACCATCGGATCTTGAATTTCAGACACTGAATGACCTGAATAAAGTGCTCTCAGATGAGCTCCAGACCAACAACAGTGACAGTAATTATTCAGCAAATATTTGAGGAGAACTGCAATGTTAGAGAGAATCATGAACTGCTCAGAGACCATTAATGCAGAGAAGCAGCAAAATTCATCAAACATAGAACTGGTTCTGACTTATTTCCTTGGTCTTAAAAGAGAACAACAAGGATCTGAGTCTCCTCCCTGTCAATAACCCTCTGCTCAGCCAATCAGGGTAGAGACTGAGGACGGGAGGCTGAGGGTTCTCACCAGAGAGCCCAAAGGATGGCCCAGGTCATTGGTGGGGATCACTGCCCGAGCACTATTTCAGCCCCACATTTTTGGGTGGACCTCCCACAGTGGGAGCTGCAGAGCACTCCCCCGCAACACACACACACACACCCCTCCCTCCTGATGTTGGGAGGGGAACAGGAGAAAGGACAAAAGAAGCAAAAGACAAAGAGAAAGGAGGGAGGGATGGAGGAAAAGATGAAACAAAAACGATAAACCCCAATGTCCCCAGTGATTCTAAGGGACAAAATCCCAGGTGCGCAATAAAATTCTGCCTCCTTAAGCTCGAGTTTTCCATGCTCAGAATTCAACTGTCACCATATGGATCAGACTGAACAGGTTTCAAACCTCGAGGAGGCTCTTACCTTCTAAACAGGGACGGCTGTTTTCTAGTAAAATCACTACAAGGGAAGGAGAAAACTTGAAAGAGGTTCCTCCTGGCGCTCACGTCCGTGAACCCGAATACTCTCTCAGACCTCAAAGAGAGACCTGGAGAAGGAGACTTGCTGCAGCAAAGCCACAGGGGTCTCTGAGGTTTCCCTGGCCCCTCGCCCCTGTCCTGCCTGGCTGATGTCAGCATCTCTCTGTGAGGTCACCATCTTCCCACTAATAGTCTTTGACCAATAGGCTGAGGTCCTGCAAAAGGCCTTTGTGATGTCACTGCCACACCCCTCCCTTGCTGTGCCAATGCCCTGCCCCTGGCCAGGCACTTTGGAGGTTTGAGCTACTCCCTGGGGATCACCCCACTCAAGGAGCGTTCGTTCTAGGCAGCAAGCCGGCTAGACAGGGAAACATCAGATGCTGCTCCCAATGTTACACTCGGTTTTTCAGAAATTAGTCGACTTTATGGCCAGAAGAGACCATTAGAGCATCTAATCTGACCCCCTGTGTAAGCCGGGGCGTCCTCCGATCCCGTCGCTACCGGCAGCGGCGGGGGGTCCGTGGCACGCCCCTCAGGCAGGGGACGCTGGCAAAGTCCACAGCGCACCCCTCAGGCAGGGGAGCGCCGGCAAAGTCCACAGCGCGCCCCTCAGGCAGGGGAGCGCCGGCAAGGTCCACAGCGCACCCCTCAGGCAGGGGAGCGCCGGCAAAGTCCACAGTGCGCCCCTCAGGCAGGGGAGCGCCGGCAAGTGTTCACAGCGCGCCCCTCAGGCAGGGGAATGCTGGCAAAGTCCACAGCGCACCCCTCAGGCAGGGGAGCGCCGGCAAAGTCCACAGCGCGCCCCTCAGGCAGGGAAACGCTGGCAAAGTCCCCAGCGTGCCCCTCTAGCAGGGGAACGCTGGTAAATTTCCAGGGCCACGAACCTCCGACTCGGTCGGATAGATCGCGGCAGGCAGCTCCGGCTCCGCGGGGGTTGCCGGGTCCTCCCCGGAGTCGGCAGCGAGGGCGGGCGGAAGCGGCTCGGCGTCCGCGTCTGCCTCCGTCCGTGATGCCCCCCTCCCGGAGCAAAGGGCCCTGCCCTTTGTACTCCCTGCTCTGCCCCACCCATAGCTGGGGACGGGGCGAACGCGCCCTGGCCCCGCCTCCTCCGGCGGGGAGCGCGGCGTGACCCGGTCCGCTCCGCCCCTCCCACCGCCCGGGTCGGAGCGAACGTGCCCTGGCCCCGCCCTTTCGGGCGGAGAGCGCGGCGTGTCCGGGTCCGGCTCGGTAGGGGGCCACCCCGGCTCCCTACACCCTGCATATCACAGGCCTCCTGTATGACACAATAGTGAGTTTATTACGCAGGGTCCACCCCTCCCTCACTGTGAATAGTACATGAACCAGCCTTGTAATGGAGCTCAGATTTCCCAAGAACTTCAAGCAAAATACACCAGTTTCATAAAACAGATTTATTAACTACAGAAAGATGGAGTTTTAAGGATTATAAGTGGTAGGCATAAAAGATCAAAGTAAGTTACCATGGATATTAAAGATAAATTCACAATCTAAACTTTACACCTTATTACACTAGGCCGTAGTTCGGTTATGCACACAGGAAGGCTTAATGCTTGAGCTGCAGTGCATGCTGGGCAGGCTTAAGGCCGGGCTCCCCGTGGCAGGAGAGAAGAAGACGACTCGGCCCCTGGAGGGGCAGGCTGGGGCTTCCTGGATCCCATTTGCTCACAGCCAGTGCCCTGCCCCCACTCCCAAGTCATTAATGGCTCCCCCAGGTCAGCCAGAATGGACCAGCGGTTTTCACTCCATCAAGTCCACCTATGGCTTACAGGCAACTCCCAAACCCACCACAGCCCACCATGTCGGCCAGAAAGGAGCCCACTCAGCCTCGCCATTGCTGCTTTTCTGTCCCCCTAGAACCCCGCTTCTCCTGGGCTGCAAGGAGCCACCCCTGGGAAGCCAAGAGGCAGGCACAGGATTCTGCCTCCCAGCAGCCAACCGCACCTCCCCCGGCTTTGCAGAACGAATGGTGACGCTCTACTAACCCCACTTAGCCGCAATGATGTGCTTACTTTCTGCCCTACCTTCCTCAGCTCGACTTTCCTCTTTTGCCCCATTCCTGCCTCACTTCCTCCTTTGGCAAGTCATGCAGAGGAGGCCAGCAGGAAGAGCCGGCCTCCATCGGCCAACCTCCAACAGCAGAGGAGACCAAGCCACAAGCCTCCAAAAGGTGATACGCCGCACTCCTCTAGGTTCTCCAGCCTGACGCCAAGGTGCTTTCTCCACTGCTGTCAGCACCCTCTGTCATGCGGGGGTTGGAGTTATCCCACAGACAGGCCAATAGGAGAAGGAGGAGGCCTTCCTGAACAGCAAGGGGATCTGGGAAAAGAAAGCCAGCATGTTTCTGAACCAGGGACCTTTTGTGTGGGAGGTAAAGGTGATAACTACTACACTACAGAATCTCCATGTGCTTGGTTGTTGCTCACCCTGGCACAGACCGAAGGACAAACCTGGAGAAAGTGGTGAGAGCCCTTCAATATGTCAGCTGGCAGAGCAGAGGACGGGAGCCGGGGCTCAGGAAGTCGTCCTTACGTCACCCTTGTGACTCCAGTTTGAGGGAGAGCTTCTTTTTCTTCCCCTTGCTGACAAAGAGCAAGAGAAGAATGAAAGGTCAGGTGGGCCAACTCGGTGCAGAAGCCCATGCTGCCTTTTCCTGCTGCATAGCCTGAAATGAGGGACTCGTGGCAGTTAAAGGCACTGCTGCACTTTCAGAAAACATCCCACCCGTGCACAAAGGGGGATAGAAGAGCCTGTTAGTCTAGCACGCTCCCAACTGAACTACTTCAGCAGCTGCTCGGTTTCTTTTTGGCCTCCTGCTTTTCTGTCTGGGATGTTGTTGTCAGCTGTGGCACAGAAAAAGGACGTCATTGCGAGCAGCCCATGAAGACAAGATTCACTTTTGCCTTCCTTGCTCGGCTTTACTCGCTTCCTCGCCCTATTCCTGCCATAGTTCCTGCGTTACCTGAAGGCAACGGGGGGCCAGCAGTACCAGGAGGAAGTTGGGCAGCTAGACCCTGGTGGCAAAAGTCCTGCCGCCACTTGCCACCCCACTCTCTTCTCCCAGCGTCACATATTGGCCACCAGGGACTTGGGGCCCAGCAGCGCAACGGAAGGCAGTGGACAGAGCCACCCTCGCCTTGAAGCTCCAGCTCATTAAACCACATCTTCAATTGCTGATGGCCAATGAGAGACCAACATCGCTTGCTATTTTAGCACTTGGAAATGCCATTGGTCAGTCATTGGATCTCTGTAATGCTGTTACAGAACAAATGAACATAGAATCTCAGTGTGACATTCTATACCTTTGGGGGAACGTGCTGTAACCCCCATAATCCTCATTTTCATATCATCGTGATCTTACATATAGAGCATGACTTGTAAGGTATCAAGGGAAAGGATATGATCTGCTGAAAGTCATTTCTCTACCCATAGATGTAGACCATTCATGCATATGAAGTTATGAGAATTGTGCAGTGTGGTTGTCACTGTGCTGCAAGGTTGGGGAGTCAGCCAAATATTAGCTCCCCAGTGGCAACAGCAAGGAAAGTAACCAACACCCGGACAGGGTGTCAAACAACCCATTGACAGCCATTGTCCAGCAAGGGACCTACAATGCAATGACTCACCTGCATGAGGACACCCCAGGGGAATTGCTCAGACTTGCTTGGAGAGACGCAGTGATGCTCACCTGACTCTGAAGGGGGGGGGGCAAAGCCATGAGGGAAGAAAGGACATGATAAAAGGAGAGACATTTGCCAGGCTTTATCTCTCTCTGCCACCTGCGTCTACAGACACCCCCACACCAAGCAACTGAAGCGCTGATGAAAGGGGAGAGCCTGGCTGAAAAGCCACCAGCCAGCCTGTGGTGAGAAGCATCTGTGTTTGGAAGGGTACTGAAAGGGTTAAGTTCAGCTTAGAATTAAAAGCAATGAGGAGTCCGGTGGCACCTTAAGGACTAACATTTTTATTTGGGCATAAGCGTTCGTGGGTAAAAAGCCCACTTCTTCAGATGCATGGAGTGAAAATTGCAGATAGAGGCATAAATATATATTGGAACATGAAGTGACGGGAGTTACAGTACAAGGGGAGAACCAGTGTTGAAGGCTAATTCAGTCAGGGTGCATGTGGTCCTCTCCCCATGATTGATGGGGAGGTGTCAATACCAAGAGAGGGAAAATTGCTTTTGTCATGAGCCAGCTACTCCCAGTCCTTATTGAAGCTCAAATTAATGGTGTTAAGTTTGCAAATCAATTGTAACTCTGCAATTTCTCTTTGAAGTCTGTTTTTGAAGTTTTTTTGAATGGCTACTTTGAATTGTTGGGTGTGAATGTGTAAATGTGCTGTTGACTATACAAGTACCGTATGGTCTCGTGATTTGGATTCCTGGTTTTCACCCAGGTGGCCTGGGTTCAATTCCCAGTGTGGGAACAATGCAGAGCTTTTGCTCAGAGGGGAGGCAGGAAATGAAAGGAATGGGAAGGGATCCTGCCAGCAGGGGAGTTAGACAGTGTTGGGAGGGGACCCCAGAAGTGGGGGTGGGGCAGTGGTCTGGGGGGAGATGAGGGAAGTTGACATTCTGGAGAGCACAGGCCTGGCGTGGGGGTTGGGAAGAGTGAGTGTGTCCCTCTAAACTCACCACCAGCAGACTAGGCAGGCTTCGAAGAATTATGTATTTGTTGGTAAATGTCAATTTGTGTGTAAACGCACAATCCAATGGCAAAATCATTCCATCGATAATCATCAAAACTAACAGATGGGCAAAATAAGAAACATGTTGCTTGAGAACTTATCCTATTCTAATCCTCTAGGGTTCCCTTTTGCCTTAGGCACCACCACATGGGCATTTCATATCCCTCCTCATTTTCACACAGACCCACAATTTCCTTTGCACAGATCCATGAACAGCAAAACCTCCCTGTGTCTATTGTCTGAGCCAGGGCATTCGATTCCACTGAAACCTTCTCTTCCGCAATGGCAATGGTCAGACAGAGGGAATGCGTCCACCTTCCCCCTGGCAGTGAGATATTCACTCTCCTCTTCATGCTGCTGTTGTTATTCCATGAGTCATCAAGGATGGAATAAAAAGCTGAGTTTCTCCAGGGTGAGGAAAGAAAGGAGCCACCAACGCCCTCAAAAATCTCAGTGCCCAGAGAAAACCTGCCCCTGTTATTGGAATCAAAGAGGTGCTGGCGATACAACGGGAAAAGGGACTGTCTGAATTGCCAAGGCAGGGAATGAACAATCTACAGCAACGTCATTAACCACAAACACACTCTAATCATGCTCCAGCCAGTAGGGAAATGGGCAGGAATTCTTGCTGTTCAGCCATGGCCACACGTACAGAGCTGCACAGCAGTGAGTGCGCTGGGGAAGCTGGTCTGAGCAAACAATTTGTAATGACCCTTCAGTGAGAACAGAACCAGAGTGTAGAAAGGCCCCTCTGTTAACTGGTTGTGGCTGAGGCCTTAGGTAGCTGGGCTAGAAAACCATGGGGGTCTTTCTGTGAAGGTTTGATCCTTGCCAGCTAGGCAAGGCTGGTGTGTGGTGTCTCCACGGCTGCACTTTCAGGGTCTGATCACAACAGTGCCATAGGGAGCCAAGCCTAGACATATTCAGAGGCTAAGGCCAGGTCAATGTTTCAAACAGTGAGTCTATGCTGCTGCAGCTCAGTAATGGAGATGCTCTGTGCCAGGGTTTCTCAAACGTCCTTTCACTGCAACCTCCTTCTGCCAAAATAACTTAATACGTAGCCCTGGAAAGAGGGACCAAGCCCCTTCACTCAGGGGGGAGTGCCAAAGACTGAGCCCCAGTGGGGGAGGGCAAAACTAAAGCCTGAGGGATTCAGCTTTGGGTTGCGGGGGTTCAGACTTTTGGCTTCAGCCCCAGGACCCAACAAGTCTAATGCCAGCCCTGGTGACCCCATTAAAACAGGGTCACGACCCACTTTGCGGTCCTGACCCATAGCTTGAGAACCACTGCTCCATGCTGAGGGGGGAGAGTTTTCCCGTTGGTGTAGTCAATCCACTTCCCCAGGAGGTGGCAGCTCTGTCATGGGGAGAAGCTATATCAGTGGGGGTGCAAGCTGTGGTGTTTACCACATTTAAGAAGTTTAATCAAACCCCATTTTTAAAACCACCTGTGGTCTGGGAATGTCTGAAGTGTTGAAGTGCCTTAATGGAGAGATAAGATTGGGTATTAAAGGGCTCTTGAATCGAGCAGAGAAAGGCCTAACAAGAGCCAATGGCTGGAAGGTGAAAAGAGACAAATTCATATTACAACTAAGGCACAAATATTCAACAGTGAGGATGATTCACCACAGGAACAAGCTACCAAGGAAAGTGGTGGATTCGCCATCTCTTGATGTCGTTTAATGAAGACTAGATGCCTTTCTGGAATGTGTTTGCCTCAAAAGTAGCTCGTATGTCATACAGGAGGCCTGTGATATGCAGGGGGTCAGATTAGATGCTCTAATGGTCTCTTCTGGCCATAAAGTCAACTGATTTCTGAAAAACTGAGTGTAGCATTGGGAGCAGTGTCTGATGTTTCCCTGTCTAGCCGGCTTGCTGCCTAGAACGAACGCTCCTGGAGTGGGGTGATCCACAGGGAGCAGCTCAAACCTCCAAAGTGCCTGGCCAGGGGCAGGACATTGGCGCAGCAAGGGAGGGGTGTGGCAGTGACATCACAAAGGCCTTTTGCAGGACCTCAGACTATTGGTCAAAGGTGGTGGGGAGGTGGTGACCTCACAGAGAGATGCTGACATCAGCCAGGCAGGACAGGGGCGAGGGGCCAGGGAAACCTCAGAGACCCCTGTGGCTTTGCTCCAGCAAGTCTCCTTCTCCAGGTCTCTCTCTGAGGACTGAGGGAGTATTCGGGTTCACGGACGTGAGCACCAGGAGGAACCTCTTTCAAGTTTTCTCCTTCCCTTGTAGTGATTTTACTAGAAAACAGCTGTCCCTGTTTAGAAGGTAAGAGCCTCCTGGAGGTTTGAAACCTGTTCAGTCTGATCCATCTGGTGACAGTTGAATTCTAGGCATGGAAAACACGAGCTTAAGGAGGCAAAATGTTATTCTGCACCTGGGATTTTGTCCCTTAGAATCACTGGGGACATTGGGGTTTGTCCTTTTTGTTTCACCTTTTGTCCTTTCTCCTGTTCCCCTCTCAACACCAGGAGAGGGGGTGGGGGTATGTGTGTTGCGGGGGAGGGCTCTGCAGCTCTCACTGTGGGAGGTCCACCCAAAAATGTGGGGCTGAAATAGAGCTCAGGCAGTGATCCCCACCAATGACCTGGCCCATCCTTTGGGCTCTCTGGTGAGAACCCTCAGCCTCCCGTCCTCAGTCTGTACCCTGATTGGCTGAGCAGGGAGTTATTGACAGGGAGGAGACTCAGGTCCTTGTTGTTCTCTTTTAAGACCAAGTAAATAAGTCAGAACCAGTTCTATGTTTGATGAATTTTGCTGCTTCTGGGCCGAAGCCGCCTACTCCTTGGGCACACTTGTTCCCCATTCACAGTGCCACCCCCTCTCCATTCACAGCAAGCTGCAGCATGAGGTTTCAGCTACCATACTCCCACCCCCTCCCTTTCCTGTTGATAGCAGCCAAGGGAATGCTGGGAAATTTGGTTCTTTGCCTGCTCCAGGGCTGGCTCTAGGCAGGGAGCTAACCAAGGAACTACAGCTCTCAGGGCTCCCTGTTGGTTCTCAGCTCCCAGGCTGGATCCCTGCCGGCTGCCGCCCCTGCAAATGCTCTGCTCCAGGCACCTGCTTACTTTACTGGTGCCTAGAGCCACCCTGACCCTGTGCCCCTGCCCGGAGCCTGCATCCAGCACCCAAACTCCATTCTAGAGCCTGCACCTGACTCCATCCCAGAGCGCAACCTCTCAACCATCCTACACTCCAATCCCCTGCCCCAATCCAGGGCCTGCACCCCAGACCTCCTCCCCCCACCCAAACTCCCTTGCAGACCCTTAGGCAAGTGTGGGGAAGAGTTCGGGGGGGGGGGGTGCGGGCTCTGAGTGGTCTGGGCACCACCAAAACTTCTACAAACCTGCTGCCACTGATACTTGGGGCGGGGTGAGGAGGCGAGCGGTGAGTCGGTGGATGGAGGGGGGCACCATTTTCAGTATTTTAATGTTTGGTACTGCAGTGATCGACTGCTGTGTGCAGTAATATAGTGACCCCTGGGGGGTCCATACTCGGGGGGGGGGGTGAGGAGGTCAGCCACGAGTTGGCAGATGGAGAGGGGCAAATCTCTCAGATTCAAAATCTGGGACAGTGTCTGTTGGTCCTTTTTGCTGCTTTTCTCTGGGCTGGGGGTTGTCCCAGTGCTGCACAGAGGGGGTTCCCACAGGAAGGTGCTTGCTCCTAACCCCCGCGGCCGTCAGTGTGTCGGCTCTTCTCTAGCCAGCCCACTTGCCAAGTCTGATTGGCCTTGGTCGGGCTCCCAGCCCCTCTCCAAGGGTTGCAGCTGGCTGGAGGTGCTGCCTTCCACACCTTCCTCAGTCCCACCTCATTCACTCCACAGGGCGACTCATTACCAAGTGGGGGGAAGATCTTATTCTACTTCTAGCAAAAAGACATTTTTCTATTACCTTAATAGGGGACCTTAGGGGCCCCCTATAACATATTACCAAGGTTCAATACAAAGTCATAGACAAGTTATACAAAAATGCATAATGCAGAGATTTATCTACAACTGCACTGAGTGACTGCTGTGTGCAGTGATATAGTGACCCCTGGGGCTTTGAATGAGGCTTTATACTGGGGGGCAGGCGAGTCGGAGGCGAGCGGGTGGGCAAGTGGCAGGTGGGCACAGAGGTGAGCAGTGAGCCAGCAGGGGCTCAAGGGGCAGGGATGGGGGTTTCTGGCCGGGGAGGGAGGAGGTGAAAGGAGGCGAGTGGTGGGTGGGGGACTGACTAGGAGGAGATGCAGCAGGCCAGCGGGGGGCTAGGGGTTGAAGAGGGGTGTGATGATGGGGTCGAGCGGGGAGGGGGCAGGTCCTATTTTACTGCTGTGATCTGGTCACCCTATGGGTGCCATTTCTTCCCCCTCCCCCCAACCTTCCTTTTTGGCCCACACCTGTTTTGGTGGGGCGGCGCTGGGGAAGGAGGGTTTGTTTCTTTGGGGCGGGCAGTGCTGGGGACGTTGTTTCAAGGGGGCTGGGTGGCACAGCGGGGGGACGCACTTTTATATTCTTGCTTTGAGTGCAAAAATAGCTAGTTACGGCTCTGGGACCCCACATTGCGCTAGGTGCTGTACAATCCCTGGCCAACACTGGGACACCCAGGGGGTTCCCCTCAATCTCCCTGAGCCTCTGCAGCCCAACTTCTTCTAACTCCATCTGGATCACACACACACACACCCCGGCAAAAAAACAAACCAAACTGGGCGGGGCAGCTCCTGGGGGCGGGGCTCTGGCACAGCCTGGGGGCGGGGCAGCTCCTGGGGGCGGGGCTCTGGCACAGAGCAGGGGCGGAGCATCTCCTGGGGGCAGAGCTCTGGCACAGCCTGGGGGCGGGGCAGCTCCTGGGGGCGGGGCTCTGGCACAGCCTGGGGGCGGGGCTCTGGCACAGAGCAGGGGCGGGGCTCTAGCACAGGGCAGGGGCGGAGCAGCTCCTGGGGGCGGGGCTCTGGCACAGCCTAGGGGCGGGGCAGCTCCTGGGGGCGGGGCTCTGGCAGAGATGGGGCTAGTTCCCACCTCAGACAGTCCCTGGCCCGGTGAGTGTGGCAGCTGCAGCCTGGGTTGGACTTGAAGGACCAAGGAAGGGGCTGGAGCAGTGGGGGGCTGGTAGGAAGGAAGCAGGAAAAACAAGGAAAAGAGCCGTGGGGCAGCTCCTGGTGGCCGGGCTTTGGAAGGTACCAGACACCGCTGGTGCTGCTGCCTCCAGTGTGCGCTGGGAGCCGGGGCTGAGCTCCGGGCTGCTGCTGCGGTGCCAGAGGGGCTGCTCCAGGGACAGACTTTCACTGAAGCACTTTCTGTGCCCATCCGAGGTGAGGCAGCCCTGGGTGGGCAGAAGAGAGACTCCACACACAGGTCCCAGAAGCTGAGGGTCTCGCAGCCCCTGGGGATCTGCTCTTGGGTGGGGTCTGGACAGCGATGGAGCCCCTGCCTCATGCTGCCTCAGGTGTAGTGTGAGAAACTGCTGTGTGTAGGAATTTGCTACTTATGGTGCACTGAGCCTGTTCACATAAACTGAGCATGCTCAGTAAATCTGCTGAAGCCACTTCCCTTCACCCTGCCCTTTCTCAGGATCAGATTCTGCAGATTGCTATTTACAGGGTGTCATAAATGTATAGCTACAGGTAGCATAAAATACCCTGTAAAGGGTTAAAAAGCTCAGATAACCTGGTTGGCACATGACCAAAAGGACCGATAAGGGAAGAAAATACTTTCAAATCTGTGGGGGAAGGTTTTTGTTTTCTTGTTCCTTTGTTCTCTCTGGGTCAGTGAGGAACCAGGGCATGGAAAATACATCTCCCTAAGCACATGGCATAGAAAAAACTTAGAGTTCTGTCCATAGGCAGGTCCTTGCATAGCTTGCTGAGTCACAAGGCGTATCTGCCTTCTCTCAGGGGTCGATTGTGTAGCTGATGGTCCTTAATGGGCCATCAAGCAGGCTAGGCAGAACTGACACCAATTTGTCTGGCTGGGGTGTTCCCTGGAAGCAGAGCACAAGTTTGAAATACGGGCAGCACAGAGCCAATATTCATAACGTCAACTTCAAAAATGATACACATCTGGAGATGGCATCATTATAATCAGCCAATCAGAACCTCTCCATAGACCCCTTACAAAACAACCTTTCTACAATATTGGCTGCAAATATAGAACAGCAGTCGCAACGGTGATCTATACAGTTACAGATTATGTCAATAACGTTACAGGAGGTGACACGGCATCAGTGAGACTGATACTGGAATACTGCCTCCAGTTTTGGTGTCCTCATTTGAAAAAGATGGTGTGAAACTGGAGCTGGGGCAGCAAAGAGCCACCAAATGTTCTGAGGGCTGGAGAAAAATGCCTTCTAGGGAGCTATTGAAAGAGCTCAACCTGTCCAGCTTATCAAAAGAAGATTGAAAGGTGACTTCACTGAAATGTTGAAGTGCCTTAATGGAGAGAAAAGATTGGATATTAAAGGGCTCTTTAATCTAGCAGAGAAAAGCATAACAAGACCCAATGTCTGGAAGGTGAAAAGAGACAAATTCATATTACAACTAAGGCACAAAGATTCAACAGCGAGGATGATTTACCCCAGGAACAAGCTACCAAGGAAAGTGATGGATTCTCCATCTCCTGATGTCATTTCATGAAGACTAGATGCCTTTCTGGAATGTGTTTGCCCCAAAAGTAGCTCTTGTGTCATACAGGAGGCCTGTGATATGCAGGGGGTCAGATTAGATGCTCTAATGGTCTCTTCTGGCCATAAAGTCGACTCATTTCTGAAAAACTGAGTGTAGCAGTGGGAGCAGCGTCTGATGTTTCCCTGTCTAGCCGGCTTGCTGCCTAGAACGAACGCTCCTTGAATGGGGTGATCCACAGGGAGTAGCTCAAACCTGCAAAGTGCCTGGCCAGGAGCAGGACATTGGCACAGCAAGGGAGGGGTGTGGCAGTGACATCACAAAGGCCTTTTGCAGGACCTCAGACTATTGGTCCAAGGTGGTGGGGAGGTGGTGACCTCACAGAGAGATGCTGACATCAGCCAGGCAGGACCGGGGCGAGGGGCCAGGGAAACCTCAGAGACCCCTGTGGCTTTGCTTCAGCAAGTCTCCTTCTCCAGGTCTCTCTTTGAGGACTGAGAGAGTATTCGGGTTCACGGACGTGAGTGCCAGGAGGAACCTCTTTCGAGTTTTCTCCTTCCCTTTTAGTAATTTTACTAGAAAACAGCCGTCCCTGTTTAGAAGGTAAGAGCCTCCTCGAGGTTTGAAACCTGTTCAGTCTGATCCATCTGGTGAGAGTTGAATTCTAGGCATGGAAAACATGAGCTTAAGGAGGCAGAATTTTATTGCGCACCTGGGATTTTGTCCCTCAGAATCACTGTGGACATTAGGGTTTGTCCTTTTTGTTTCCCCTTTTCCTCCATCCCTCCCTCCCTCCTTTCTCTTCATTTCTTGCTTCTTTTGTCCTTTCTCCTGTTCCCCTCCCAACACCAGGAGAGGGGTGTGTGTGTGTGTGTGTGTGTGTTGCGGGGGAGTGCTCTGCAGCTCCCACTGTGGGAAGTCCACCCAAAAATGTGGGGCTGAAATAGTGCTCGGGCAGTGATCCCCACCAGTGACCTGGGCCATCCTTTGGGCTCTCTGGTGAGAACCCTCAGCCTCCCGTCCTCAGTCTCTACCCTGATTGGCTGAGCAGGGGGTTATTGACAGGGAGGAGACTCAGGTCCTTGTTGGTCTCTTTTAAGACCAAATAAATAAGTCAGAACCAGTTCTGTGTTTGATTAATTTTGTGGCTTCTCTGTATTAATGGTCTCTGAGCAGTTCATGATTCTCTCTAACATTGCAGTTCTCCTCAAATACTTGCTGAATAATTACTGTTACTGTTGTTGGTCTGGAGCTCATCTGAGAGCACTTTATTCAGGTCATTCAGTGTATGAAATTCAAGATCCAAAGGTTAGTTTGAAAATCAGGGCTCTTGGGTCCTATTCCCAACTCTGCCACTGACTGGCTGTGTGACCTACGACAAGTCAATTCTCCTTTCTCAGCCTTAGCTTCTCCCTCTTTCAAGTAGGGATAATAATGATCTGCTCCTACCTAGCTCAACACACTCACTCTTCCCCAGCACACACACTGTCTCTCCCCAGAACACAAACAGTCTCTACCCCGCCACGCACACTGCAGTTGAAAAGTAGCTGGCAATCTAGTAAGATGCCCGTGGAACGGTGGGATAGAGAAACCTGCATCATGTGATGCTGTACCAGCCCGTGAGGCACTGCAAACCCTTCCCAAAATACCCTGCAGCCAGTTGCACAGTGGGATAGTTGCCCACAGTGCACTGCTCTCTGTGGCCATCCAAGAACTGCTAGCAGGGATGTGCTCTGGGGACACAAGGGGCATAGGGAGGACATTCAATAGCTGCAGGGCCGGCCTTAAGCCGATTTGCCCGATTCCCCCGAATTGGGCCCCGCCCCGAGAGGGCCCCGCGGTGCAGCGTCTCTCCCGGAAGCAAAGCTCTGCGTCTCCCGGAAGCAGCAGCTGTTGCTAGGCAACTAGAGACGCTGGCCGGCTGAGGCAGAGGCGGCCCCTGGCTGTACTTGCAGGTCGGGAGGGGGGAGAAGGCACATGTGCTTTTCAGCCTTACTTCCCCTCCCCCTCCCTCCCCCACCCCCAGCACTCACCTGGAGGAGACCAGGAGAGAGCTTCTGGCCCGGTGGGAGACAGGAATCTCTGCAGTGCACCTCACTCACCTGAGCAGCTGCTGGGGCTTCCAGCGGTGAGTGTTTGCCCCTGTGATTCCCCGGAGGTTTGTAATATTGGGCTGGTTTTGTGGTTTATGTGGTGTTGCTGTTTGAGGGTGAGCTTGTGCCTGCCTGTGTCTGTTTCAAAACTAAAGTTGGGATCATGTAACCCAGGAAAAAAGCCCCGAGCCGGTACTTAGTGCTGTGAACTCCAGGTGAGAGAGAGGGAGGTTTGGAGGAGGAAACCAAATACATCAAGAGGGGAGAATGCAAAAGGTCTGCAACACGGCAGGCTGAGACTTTTAACTCCCTTTCCCCCCTTCCCCCGCAGGAGGGGAAACTGAGGCACTGAGTGATCAGATTCCCCTCTCCAAATTATTTGCAAAGGAGGAGGACGGAGGCTCCTATCCAAACCAGTTCCCTTCCCATCAACTCTGCTTTCCCTGCTGCAAGACCGCTGTAGGGGCTGAATATTTCCATTAAACCATGGCTCCTTCATTTGCCCTGCAACAATGAAATAGATCAGCTTGGGGTGGAATAGCCCCCCCCAAAGCTTTGTGGATATTAAGGTTTGGGGGGGGGCATGATAATATTCTAGATCAATCAAACGCCCAGCTCAGCTTTCTAGCCATCCAGCAGCTTTAGGGCAGGGAAGGTAGGTGCTCTTGGTGCAGAGTGGTCGCAAAACAGGGGTGAATTTAGTGGGGGGTTGAGGGGTCTGCTTGAAATCCCACCCGATGCAGCCACACAGAATCATTGGCAGCGCTGAGAGAGGCCAGGAGTGGAAGCAGGTGGCCTGGGGGTGAGGGGACATTTGCCCTCAGTCCTCGGCTCTGGGATGGACTAGGCTGGGTGGTGGGTTCAGTCTAGTCTTCCAGCCTGTTGCTCTCACTGGGGTTTGTGGTTTTCATCTGGCTCCACCGAAAAGATCAAACAAGCCCAGTAGAAAAGGGGAGTGAGAGAGGCGGGAAGGAGTTTGTAAGGGGTTTAAGTGACCCATCAGCGAAAGAGTAAAACCAGAGTTTGACTGGGTTTCCCCCCAGCCACCACTCCTGCAAACACTGGGCAAGGGGCAGCTCCATCCCCCACTGAGGCTATGGTGAGGGACAACAGGGGAGGAAGGAAGCCACATGGCAGTCCCTTCCCCCGAACACCACCCTCCAGCCCCCAAACTCTGTCCCAAAGCCTGCACCCACCCCTCCGCACGCCCTCCCAGAGCCTGCACCCCTCCACCCTTCCTGCACCCCACCCCGTGCCCCAGCCTGGAGCCTGCACCCAGCACCCAAACTCCGTCCCACTCAGCCCTGGGCAAAGCTCCTTGGTCTGGCTCCCAGCCCCTCTCCAAGGGTTGCAGCTGTCTGGAGGTGCTGCCTTCCACGCCTTCCTCATTCACACCTCATTCATTCAATAGGGCAATTGATTACCAAGTGGAGAGAAGATCTTATTCTACTTCTAGCAAAAAGACATTTTTCTTTTACCTTAATTATACTACCTTAGGGGCCTGCTATAACATATTACTAAGGTTCAATACAAAGTCATGTAAAAGTTATACAAAAATGCATAATGCAGAGATTTATCTACAACTGCATTGATTGACTGCTGTGTGCGGTAATATAGTGACCCCTGGGTCTTTGAATAAGGCTATATACTGGGGGGGGTGCAGCGGCGAGTCGGGGGTGAGCGGGTGGGCAAGTGGCAAGTGGGCAAAGAGGCGAGCAGTGAGCCAGCGGAGGGTTTAGGGGCGGGTATGGAGGTTTCTGGCAGGGGAGGGAGAAAGTGAAAGGAGGCGATTGGTGGGTGGGGGACGGACTAGGAGGGACGCAGCAAGTCAGTGGGGGACTAAGGGGTGAGGAGGGGTGTGATGGTGGGGCCGAGCTGGGAGGGGGCGGGTCCTATTTTACTGCTGTGATCTGGTCACCCTATGTGTGCCAGGTTTCAGAGTAGCAGCCGTGTTAGTCTGTATCCGCAAAAAGAACAGGAGTAATTGTGGCACCTTTCACCTGAAAAATTTATTTCAGCATGAGCTTTCATGGGCTACAGCCCACTTCTTCGGATGCATAGAATGGAATACTTCTTTTTGCCTGTGTGTGCCGTTTCTCCCACCTCCCCCTCAAACCTTCCTCTTTGGCCCACAGCTGTTTTGATGGGGTGGCGCTGAGGAAGGAGGGTTTTTCTGCGAGGTGAGCGGCACTGGTGGGGGCAGTGTTTCCACAGGGCCGGGCGGTGCTGGGGGGAAGGAGGGGGCATAAAATAAACATTATTGAAGAAAATCAGTTGTATAACTATCAAAACAAATTATTTTCCTAATATGAAAGTGAAAATGTATAATTAATATTCTTTTAGAATGTGGTGGCTTCTATCAATATGGGCAAGAGATCAAGAGATATTGGTAGAAAGTACCCAAGTGGGAGTAAGAAAAGAGCCATATACAATATTATGTAGTAATATATAATTTTGTTGTTATGTATCTAGTCATGGAAAGTAAATAATACATGTAAATAATACATGTAAGAAATAAAAGGTGGGTTTTTTTTTAAGTCATCCCTGCCGGGGCCCCATCAAAACTGTTCGAATTGGGCCCCGCACTTCCTAAAGCCGGCCCTGCCTGCCCAGCAAACAGCTGATCGCAGCTGTGCCCAGGCCGCCCCCGGGAAAAGCTCCGCGGAGGAGGCACCACAAGCTGCCGGCAGCGGGTCATTCCCGGGGGGGGCCGAGCACCCGCCTGCAGCCGCCGCAGCCTCCTCCCCCCCCGAGCCCCCACGGGAGGGGGGAGGAGCAGCCCGCCCCAGCCGGGGCTCAGGGCATCGGGGTGCCGGGGCTCCCCCCATGCGCACGCCTGGGCCCGGGACACTCACACACACACTCTGCCCCGGGGCTCTCCTGGTGCCCAGAGACCGACCAACCCCCCGCCTGCCCCCCCGCCCTTCCCCGCCTGCAGCTCTGGCCTCTCCCCTCCCCTCCCGCCAGCCGCCCCCAGGGGAGCCCCAGGCTCTGTCCCCACCTGGAGCCCAGCGGGGCCGGGGGCAGCTCCTGCTGCAGCTGAGAACAGCGGCTCCGCTCCGGCCCGGGCGGCTCCAGCGCTGCTGGCAGCACGTGGCCACCAGGGAGCAGCTGCTGGGCCCGGGCTCCTGCGTCACAATGTGCCAGAGCCCCGCCCCCAGGAGCTGCCCCGCCCCTGGGCTGTGCCAGAGCCCCGCCCCCAGGAGCTGCCCCGCCTCCGGGCTGTGCCAGAGCCCCGCCCCCAGGAGCTGCCCTGCCCCCGGGCTGTGCCACAGCCCCGCCCCCAGGAGCTGCCCCGCCCCCGGGCTGTGCCACAAGCCCCGCCACCAGGAGCTGCCCTGCCCCCGACTCTGGGCTTTCTTTTCCTGGTCCTGCCTCCTTCTTCCCAGCACCTCCGGGCTCCCAGCTGCTCCTTCCTGTGTCTGCAAACACCCCCCGGGCGGGCTGCAGCGCTCGCTGGGGCTGGCTCCAGTGGCTGAAGTTGCCTCCATCTCTGATCACCTGTGGGGGAGGGATGAATTGAGGAGATGGGCCCAGGGTGTGAAAGCAGAATTAGGGGGCAGGGAAAGAAGGACTGTTTGGAAAGGTGGGTTTTTGCGGGGGAGGGGGGTGATCCAGATGGAGTCAGAAGCAGTTGGACAGCAGAGGCTCAGGGAAATTGAGGGGAACCCCCTGGGTAGCCCAGTGTTGGCCAGGGATTGTACAGCACCTAGCGCAATAAGGGGTCCCGATCTCAGTCATGGTCTGTGCAGCACCTGGAGCCCTGATGTCTGTTTCCTGATCACAGGCACTGGGAACGGATAGAGGGGAAACTTCAGCACCTGAAGGGTTAATGTAGCCCTGTGTGCAACCCCTGCTGGGTGGCACTGCTGCTCTCAGGAGGGGTTGGCTTAGTAGACAAACAGCACAATCTCTCTCCCATGTGATCTAGTGATCTGGATTCCTGGTTTTCACCTCAGTAGTCTGGGTTCAATTCCCAGTGTGGGAATAGTGCAGAGCTTTTGCTCAGTGGGGAGGAGGGCAGTGGGGAGGGATCCTGGAAGCAGGGGAGTTGGACAGTGTGGGAAGGGGGTCCCAGAAGTGGGGGTGGGGGGCAGAGGTCTGAGGGGAGGTCAGGGAAGGATCCCAGCATTGTGGGAAGTGGGCAGCATGGAGAGCCCAGGCCTGGCATGGGGACAGGGAAGAGTGACTCTGTCCTTCTAAACTCACCACCTGCAGACTAGGCAGGACTGGAAGAATTACGTATTTGTTGGTAAATGTCAATTTCAGTGTAACGCACAACCCAATGGCAAAATATTTCCATTGATAATAATCAAAATTGACAGCTGGGCAAAGTAAGAAACATGCTGCTTGAGAATTTATCCTGTTCTAATCCTATTGGGGGTCCCTTCTGCCTTAGATGCCACCATGTGGGTGTTTCATTTCCCTCCCTATTTTCACACAGAGACACAATTTCCTTTGCATGGATCCATGAACAGCAAAATCTTCCTGTGTCGCTTGTTTGAGCCAGGGCATTTGATTTCATTGACACCTTCTCTCCTGCAATGGCAGTGGTCAAACAGAGGGGACGTGGCCACCTTGACCCCTGGCAGTGAGATATTCACTGTCCTCTTTCTTCAGGCTGCTGCTGTTATTCCATGAATTATCAAGGATGGAATAAAAAGCTGAGTTTACTCCAGGGTGAGGAAAGAAAGGAGCCACCAACTCCTTGAAAAATCTCAGTGCCCAGAGAAAACCTGCCCGTTACTGGAAACCCTGATGTGTTGGCGGCTTGTTTATTTACACTGAGGATTGAGTCCTGCTTAGTGCACCGTGTCTGAGAAAGAAAATCCTAAACCGCCCTTTGAAATAACAAAAGCAGCAGGACATGTTTCTGTCCCTGCCCCAGAGCAGACAGACCAATGGAGAAATGCCATGAGTCCAGGGTAATACTCCCCTGCGGTTTTACCATTTCCACTTGCTAAACTCCCTCCCAACCTTCTGGGCTCCTGGAGCAGGGGACTGAGCCTGAGCCGAGACACGGACACTGCAACTTTACAGCCCAAGCCGCATGACCCTGATTAATGTGACATGGGCCAGTCGTGGGTGTTTCATTGCACTGGAGACGTAGCCTAATGTTATGTCTGCACTGCGATTAACACACCCAGGGCACCTGTCGCAAAGCCCGGGTCAGCTGACTCAGGGTTATGGGGCTTGGGCTGCAAGACTATAAAATTACAGTGCAGACAGACAGGCTTCAGCCCAGTCTCTGAGACCCCACGAGGGATGAGGGTTTCCGAACTCAGGCTTCAGTGTGAACAGAAATATCTGCACCACAGTTTTTAGCCTCTCAGCTTTAGCTTCATGAGCCCAAGTCAGATGACCCAGGCCAGCCCTACTGCCATCTTTATCCCAGGAGAGATGGACTCTAAGGGTACGTCTCCATTGCAATGTCAGCCCAGGTGTGGCACGCTGTGCTCAAAGCAGCACCCTGGAAGCCCCATATTCACCGCTCTCATATAATGATGATACGGTTTGTACAAAGTCTGCCTGGTGAGGTATCATTTCAAAAGTCTTGTTCTGTTGAACATTACTATTGTGTTGGATTGTGTGTGTAGCATTGGCTGGGAAGTTTTGCTCTGTGTGTGTGACTGAGATGAGGTTGGGAAATGCCCACCACCAGCCTTTCAGGTGTGACAATGGAGGAGCCAGACCCGCTGCTGGCCCATTAAAGGGATCCACACTGCCAAGGACTATCCCAGGAACCGTGTACAATGCAGACTTCTCCGAGATAGCACAGCGACAATGGACACTGCTTGACTCACATCCTAGCAAAGGGACTTCCTAGCCAGTTGGAAGAAACTATGAAAGGGGGGGTAGAGACATCATGAGTTAGCCTCTCTCCCCCACAACTCAACAGCTGGAAATACACCTGGATGACAAAACTGATTCAGAAATCAGAAGAGAATAATAATAGTACATTCAAACCAAAGTCCCCAAACAGACTAGTAGTGGTTTTTCAGCAGAAAATTTTCAGTTTGGGGAATTTTGTTTTCTGTCAGACGTTGCCAAGGGAAGCAGAGAGAAAATGGTTGAGTTGCCTCCTTCAGAACAGCTTGGCCTAGCCACTAGGTCTGGTTCACTGTTGTGGCCTTGCTCAGGTTGGGGGTATTTTAATTATTTGGGGAGGTCCCAGGGTGTTTGGGGGGAGATTATGAGGCTGTTCCCTTTTGAGATAAAAGCTAAGAAATGCAGGACTAGAGAATTTTTTCTAGAAATCCGGGATTTAGACATTTTATTTGAAGCAAGGGGGGGGGAGCTGAGATTCTGAGAAGGTTTTTGTTTGCAAGAAGCAACATTGTTTGATCTGTCATTGTACCAAGGGGGGAGATGGTTGTCTATAAAGGACAGTTAAGACTAAAAGCAGCCGATGAGGATGGGAGTTGAACCCTGCATGCAAAGCACAATGGATTAACAGCATCACCTTAACCACTCGGCCACCTCATCTGAGCTGCTAAAACAGCGACAGGAGGAGAAATCAAAGTCCGGCAGAGATAGGGACACTAAGCAGTTTCCCAATACTAAGCATAAGCAGGGGCTGAATGAGCTCCCCCCTCACATCTAGTGATGAGCTGTGGGAAGACTTCAGGAACAGGCCGTGTTTGCACAGACACCCCTACTCTGCCTAGCTATGCAGCATGATGGGGCTGCTTCCCCAAAATGACCAGTTTGGGATGGTGGTGGGTTGCAAATCACTTTAGGATTGAGTGGAATGAAATGTTATTCTCCTCCCTGTACGAGTGAAGGGCAGCAGAACGTACCTAGGCCGTCCTGACGGAGCGGGGTGGGGTGGGTGAGGAATCGCTTTCATTGGACTGCAGAGAAGTGATTGAGGACGTCACCCTAACCCAGTGGTCCCCAAACATTTCACACTGCACCCTCGTATCCATGGCTGTGGCCCCTCGGAAGCCGCGGTAGAGAACCGGGGCTGGGAGTGGGGCCGTTGCTTGCTGGGGAGAGGGGTGCGGACAGGGGTAAGGGGGTCGAGGCCTGGCTGGGAGCCAGGGGCCCAGGCTGAGGGTGGGGTTGGGGAAGAGCTGGGACAGAGTGGGGCTGAGTGGGGCTCCCTCCCTGCCCTCCATGGGGGCTGGCTCAGGCCCTGAGGTGCCCCCATCAATCTTCCTCTGTGTCCCCCTAGGAGTCACGCCCCACATTTTGGGGACCACTGACCCCTACTCACTAAGCAGGGGCTAGTGATGCCAAAGCCCAGGGAAAGGGAGAACAAGTGCGGGGGCCCCAGCACCGGAACCATGACCCCCCCCCCACTTCTGTGTGTGACTCCGCCCCCTTCCACACCTTCCACCCACGGCCCCACCCACTGTCACCTCTGTTCCACCCTTTCCCCCACTGGCCCCACCCGGTCACTCCTTTACCCCGGCCCCGCTGCAGCCCCGAGACCAGAGAAGCTCTGTGCCCCTGCTGCAGCCCCCGGGCCGTAGCAGGGAGTGGGAGCTCCTCCAGCCCTGGGACCACCGTGGGGCAGATTTTTCCAGGGGGACTTAATTTGACCAGGGCCTCTAGTCATGGGCCCCACTGCCCCCTTGGCAACGCAAGGTTTGGGGAGGCTGAGCCCCCCCGAGCCTCCATTACGAGCCGCCCAGGCTACCTCTGCTCAGTGGGTGGCCAGTCTCCCTGTGTCTCTGCTGTTCGTGCTGGGGAGCCCGGCCGGCCTTAGGGGTGGGGCCCCCGGCAGCCGCCCAGGGCTCCAGGGGGTCAAAGGGCACCGTGTGGCCGTGCAAAGGTGCTCACTGCTCTCCCCTGCCCCAGTGCTCCTCCGTGGCCCCACAGAGGCTGGGGGGAGCGAGGAGCAACACTATGTGCTCCCTGCGTCCTGGTCACTTTCCCCACCGGGGCTGGGCTGTGAGGGGAGCATCAGAAGCTGCTGCTCTCTGCCCTCCCCTGAAGCAGCCCGGCTGAGGAAAGTGACCTGGATGCAGGGAGCTCGGATGATGTCCCTTCTCGCCCCCCTGCCCCTGCTAGGGAAGGCTGCTGTGTGGTGTCTCCATGGCTGCACTTTCAGTGATGCAGGTTTCTCTCTCCCGTTGGTCCATGGGCATCCTACTAGATTGCCAGCTGCTTTTCAACTGCAGTGTGAAGACTGTGTGTGTGGGGAGAGACAGTGTGTGTGTTGGGGAAGAGTGAGTGTACTGAGCTAGGTAGGAGCAGATCATTATTATCCCTACTTGAAAGAGGGAGAAGCTACGTGTGAGAAAGAATTGACTTGTCTGAGGTCACACAGCCAGTCAGTGGCAGAGTTGGGAATAGGACCCAAGAGCCCTGATTTTCAAACTAACCATCGGATCTTGAATTTCAGACATTGAATGACCTGAATAAAGTGCTCTGATGAGCTACAGACCAACAAGAGTGCACAGGAATTATTCAGCAAGTATTTGAGGAGAACTGCAATGTTAGAGAGAATCATGAACTGCTCAGAGACCATTAATGCAGAGAAGCAGCAAAATCCATCAAACATAGAACTGGTTCTGACTTATTTCCTTGGTCTTCAAAGAGAACAAGACCTGAGTCTCCTCCCTGTCAATAACCCCCTGCTCAGCCAATCAGAGTAGAGACTGAGGACGGGAGGCTGAGGGTTCTCACCAGAGAGCCCAAAGGATGGCCCAGGTCACTCATGGGGATCACTGCCCGAGCACTATTTCAGCCCCACATTTTTGTGTGGACCTCCCACAGTGGGAGCTGCAGAGCACTGCCCCGCAACACACACACACACACATACACACCTCCTGGTGTTGGGAGGGGAACAGGAGAAAGGACAAAAGAAGCAAGAGATAAAGAGAAAGGAGGGAGGGATGGAGGAAAAGGTAAAACAAAAAGGACGAACCCCAATGTCCCCAGTGATTCTAAGGGACAAAATCCCAGGTGTGGAATAAAATTCGGCCTCCTTAAGCTCTTGTTTTCCATGCCTAGAATTCAACTGTCACCAGATGGATCAGACTGAACAGGTTTCAAACCTCGAGGAGGCTCTTACCTTCTAAACAGGGACGGCTGTTTTCTAGTAAAATCACTGAAAAGGAAGGAGAAAACTCGAAAGAGGTTCCTTCTGGCGCTCACGTCCGTGAACCCGAATACTCCCTCAGTCCTCAAAGAGAGACCTGGAGAAGGAGACTTGCTGAAGCAAAGCCACAGGGGTCTCTGAGGTTTCCCTGGCCCCTCGCCCCTGTCCTGCCTGCCTGATGTCATCATCTCTCTGTGAGGTCACCACCTCCCCACCACCTTGGACCAATAGTCTGAGGTCCTGCAAAAGGCCTTTGTGATGTCACTGCCACACCCCTCCCTTGCTGGGCTAATGTCCTGCCCCTGGCCAGGCACTTTGTAGGTTTGAGCTACTCCCTGTGGATCACCCCACTCCAGGAGCGTTCGTTCTAGGCAGCAAGCCGGCTAGACAGGGAAACATCAGACGCTGCTCCCAATCCTACACTCAGTTTTTCAGAAATTATGGCCAGAAGAGACCATTAGAGCATCTAATCATATAATCATAGAATATCAGGGTTGGAAGGGACTTCAGGAGGTCATCTACTCCAATCTACTGCTCAAAGCAGGACCAATCCCCAACTAAACCATACCAGCCACGGCTTTGTCAAGCCTGAGCTTAAAAACCTCTAAGGAAGGAGATTCCACCACCTCCCTAGGTAACCCATTCCAGTGCTTCACCACTCTCTGAATGAAAAAGTTTTTCCTAATATCCAACCTAAATCTCCCCGACTGCAACTTGAGACCATTACTCCTTGTTCTGTCCTCTGCTACCACTGAGAACAGTCTAGATCCATCCTCTTTGGAACCTCCTGTCAGGTAGTTGAAAGCAGGTATCAAACCCCCCCTCAGTCTTCTCTTCTGCAGACTAAACAAGCCCAGTTTCCTCAGCCTTTCCTCATAAGTCATGTGCTTCAACCCCCTAATCATTTTTTGTTGCCCTCTGCTGGACTCTTTCCAATTTTTCCACATCCTTCTTGTAGTGTGGGGCCCAAAACTGGACTCAGTACTCCAAATGAGGCTTTACCAATGTCTAATAGAGGGGAATGATCACATCCCTCGATCTGCTGGCAATGCCCCTAATTATACAGCCCAAAATGCCGTTAGTCTTCTTGGCAACAAGAGCACACTGTTGACTCATAGCCAGCTTCTCGTCTACTGTAACCTCTTGGTCCTTTTCTGCAGAACTGCTTCCTAGCCATTCAGTCCCTAGTCTGTAGCAGTGAATGGGATTCTTCCGTCCTAAGTGCAGGACTCTGCATTTGTCCTTGTTGAACCTCATCAGGTTTCTTTTGGCCCAATCCTCTAATTTGTCTAGGTCCCTCTGTATCCTAGTCCTACCCTCCAGCGTATCTATCACTCCTCCCAGTTTAGTGTCATCTGCAAACTTGCTGAGGGTGCAGTCCACACCATCCTCCAGATCGTTAATGAAGATATTGAACAAAACCGGCCCCAGGACCGACCCTTGGGGCACTCCACTTGAAATTGGCTGCCAACTAGACATGGAGCCGTTGATCACTACCCATTGAGCCCGACGATCTAGCCAGGTTTCTATCCACCTTATAGTCCATTCATCCAGCCCATACTTCTTTAACTTGCTGGCAAGAATACTGTGGGAGACTGTATCAAAAGCTTTACTAAAATCAAGGGATAACACATCCACTGCTTTCCCCTCATCCACAGAGCCAGTTATCTCCTCATAGAAGGCAATTAGGTTAGTCAGGCATGACTTGTCCTTGGTGAATCCATGCTGACTGTTCCTGATCATGTTCCTCTCCTCTAAGTGCTTCAGAATTGATTCCTTGAGGACCTGCTTCATGATTTTTCCAGGGACTGAGGTGAGGCTGACTGACCTGTAGTTCCCCGGATCCTCCTTCTTCCCTTTTTTAAAGATGGGCACTACAGTAGCCTTTTTCCAGTCATCCAGGACCTCCCTCGATCGCCATGAGTTTTCAAAGATAATGGCCAATGGCTCTGCAATCACATCTGCCAACTCCTTTAGCACCCTCGGATGCAGCGCATCCGGCCCCATGGACTTGTGCTCGTCCAGTTTTTCTAAACAGTCCTGAACCACTTCTTTCTCCACAGAGGGCTGGTCACCTTCTCCCCATGCTGTGCTGCCCAGTGCAGCAGTCTGGGAGCTGACCTTGTTTTTGAAGACAGAGGCAAAAAAAAAAGCATTGAGTACATTAGCTTTTTCCACATCCTCTGTCCACTAAGTTACCTCCCTCATTCAGTAAGGGGCCCACACTTTCCTTGACTTTCTTCATGTTGCTAACATACCTGAAGAAACCCTTCTTGTTACTCTTAACATCTCTTGCTAGATGCAACTCCAAGTGTGATTTGGCCTTCCTGATTTCACTCCTGCATGCCTGAGCAATATTTTTATACTCCTCCCTGGTCATTTGTCCAATCTTCCACTTCTTGTAATCTTCTTTTTTGTGTTTAAGATCAGCAAGGATTTCACTGTTAAGCCAAGCTTGTCGCCTGCCATATTTACTATTCTTTCTACACATCGGGATGTTTTTTTCCTGCAACCTCAATAAGGATTCTTAAGGAACTGATTTCAGTGAAGGGACATGTTTGCTAGGTTTTTATGCATTTGCACAGGAAAACATTGAGTGTTTTTATTCATTTCAGGGATCCCTATTCAGTGGAAGTCCTGAACATAACAGAAATGCCATTATTTTTGTTGAAGGAAGAGGCTTGTAAGGGGGCACTTGGATTTGAACTAAGGACCACTCAAACTGCAGTCAAACACTCGCCCACTGAGCTATACCCCCATAACTGCTGTGGAGGTAAGTCAGAGATCTTAAAGATTTTGAAGGACAGGCCCTGCCTCAGCCATCTCCTGTTCTGTTCCCAGACCATAGTGCTTTTAAAAATGGGGTTTGATTAAACTTATAGATCCATGTAAACACCACAGCTTGCACCCCCACCCCCATAGCTTCCCCCAGCGACATAGCTACCACCTCTCAGGGAGATGGGTTAACTACACAGATGGGACAGCTCTCTCCCCTCCGCTTAGAGCATCTTCATTATTTGTGAGTAGGTAGGAAATAACCTCCTGAATGGACAGTAACCAATTTATCAAATATTGCTGGGTCTGCATTCAATATGGGCACCTGGTCCTATTGGCTGAATTAGTAGGAGCATTGCCGGCAGACCGAGGGAAGTGATTATTCCCTTCTATTCGGCACTGGGGAGGCCACGTCTGGAGCATTGCGTCCAGCTTTCGCCCCACCCCCCACTACAGAAACAAATTGGAGAGAGTCTAGGGGAGGGCAACAAAAATGATTGGGGGCAGGGGACTGACGAGGAGAGGCTGAGGGCAGGGCCACCCAGAGGGAGGTCAGGTGGGGCAATTTGCCCCAGGCCCTGCAGGGCCCCCACGAGAATACAGGATTCTAGAGTATTGCAACTTTTTTTTATGGAAGGGGCCCCTGAAATTGTTTTGCCCCAGGCCCCCTGAATCCTCTGGGCGGCCCTGCCCCCTCCACCCCCTTCCCTCGTTCTCCTCCCTCCGAGGCCCCACCTGTGCTCCGCCCTCACTCCCATTGGCCACTTCCCAGCCCCGCTCTTCCACTGTGGCTGAGGCCTGCTGGTCCACCTGTCGCTCGCTCCTCTCCTCCCCCAAGGCCTCCTTGTGCCTCTCCACCCCCTACCCCAAGGCCTGCCTGCTGCCCCCACCTCTCTGCCCCCACCTCTCTGCCCCTCCCCTGAGACCCTCCCTGCCCACCGCCCCCACCTCTCTGCCCCTCCCCTGAGACCCGCCCCGCCCACCCCCCCACCTCTCTGCCCCTCCCCTGAGACCCGCCCTGCCCCCCGCCCCCACCTCTCTGCCCCTCCCCTGAGACCCGCCCTGCCCACCCCCCCACCTCTCTGCCCCTCCCCTGAGACCCGCCCTACCCAACGCCCCCACCTCTCTGCCCCTCCCCTGATAACCCCCCTGCCCACCGCCCCCACCTCTCTGCCCCTCCCCTGAGACCCGCCCTGCCCACCGCCCCCACCTCTCTAGCCCCTCCCCTGAGACCCCCCTGCCCACCGCCCCCACCTCTCTGCCCCTCCCCTGAGACCCGCCCTGCCCACCGCCCCCACCTCTCTGCCCCTCCCCTGAGACCCCCCCAGCCCACCCCCCCCCCCCCACCTCTCTGCCCCTCCCCTGAGACCCGCCCTGCCCACCGCCCCCACCTCTCTGCCCCCTCCCCTGAGACCCTCCCTGCCCACCGCCCCCACCTCTCTGCCCCTCCCCTGAGACCCGCCCTGCCCACCGCCCCCACCTCTCTGCCCCTCCCCTGAGACCCTCCCTGCCCACCGCCCCCACCTCTCTGCCCCTCCCCTGAGACCCGCCCTGCCCACCGCCCCCACCTCTCTGCCCCTCCCCTGAGACCCGCCCTGCCCACCGCCCCCACCTCTCTGCCCCTCCCCTGAGACCCGTCCTGCCCACCACCCCCACCTCTCTGCCCCTCCCCTGAGACCCCACCGCCCCGCCCACCGCCCACCTCTCTGCCCCTCCCCTGAGACCTGCCCCGCCCACCGCCCCCACCTCTCTGCCCCTCCCCTGAGACCCGCCCTGCCACCGCCCCCACCTCTCTGCCCCGCCCCTGAGACCCGCCCTGCCCACCGCCCCCACCTCTCTGCCCCTCCCCTGAGACCCGTCCTGCCCACCGCCCCCACCTCTCTGCCCCTCCCCTGAGACCCCCGCCCCGCCCACCGCCCACCTCTCTGCCCCTCCTCTGAGACCTGCCCTGCCCACCCGCCCCACCTCTCTGCCCCCCCTTAGACCCTCCCTGCCCACCGCCCCCACCACTCTGCCCCTACCCTGTGTCGCCCCCTGCCCACCGCCCCCCACTCTCTTCCCCTCCCCTGAGACCCGCCCTGCCCACCGCCCCCACCTCTCTGCCCCTCCCCTGAGACCCGCCCTGCCCACCGCCCCCACCTCTCTGCCCCTCCCCTGAGACCAGCCCTGCCCACCGCCCCCCACCTCTCTGCCCCTCCCCTGAGACCCGCCGTGCCCACCTGCCCCACCTCTCTGCCCCTCCCGTGAGACCCCCCATGCCCACCGCCCCCACCTCTCTGCCCCTCCCCTGAGACCCGCCCTGCCCACCCCCCCACCTCTCTGCCCCTCCCCTGAGACCCGGCCCGACCACCGCCCCCACCTCTCTGCCCCTCCCCCGAGACCCGCCCCGCCCACCGACCCCACCTCTCCGCCCCTCCCCTGAGACCCGCCCCTCCCCTGAGACCCCGCCCGGCCCCCCGCCCCCACCTCTCTGCCCCTCCCCTGAGACCCGCCCTGCCCACCCCCCCACCTCTCTGCCCCTCCCCAGAGACCCGCCCTCCCCACCGCCCCCACCTCTCTGCCCCTCCCCTGAGACCCGCCCTGCCCACCGCCCCCACCTCTCTGCCCCCTCCCCTGAGACCCGCCCTGCCCACCCCCCACCTCTCTGCCCCCTCCCCTGAGACCCGCCCTGCCCACCGCCCCACCTCTCTGCCCCTCCCCTGACACCCGCCCGCCCCACCGCCCCCACCTCTCTGCCCCTCCCCTGAGACCCGCCCTGCCCACCGCCCCCACCTCTCTGCCCCTCCCCTGAGACCCGCCCTGCCCACCGCCCCCACCTCTCTGCCCCTCCCCTGAGACCCGCCCTGCTCACCGCCCCCACCTCTCTGCCCCACCCCAGAGAACCCCCCAGCCCACCCCCCCACCTCTCTGCCCCTCCCCTGAGACCCGCCCTAACCACCGCCCCCACCTCTCTGCCCCCTCCCCTGAGACCCTCCCGGCCCACCCCACCGCCCCCACCTCTCTGCCCCTCCCCTGAGACCCGCCCTACCCACCTCCCCCACCTCTCTGCCCCCTCCCCTGAGACCCTCCCTGCCCACCGCCCCCACCTCTCTGCCCCTCCCCTGAGACCCGCCCTGCCCACCGCCCCCACCTCTCTGCCCCTCCCCTGAGACCTGCCCTGCCCACCGCCCCCACCTCTCTGCCCCTCCCCTGAGACCCGTCCTGCCCACCGCCCCCAGCTCTCTGCCCCACCCCTGAGACCCGCCCCGCCCACCGCCCACCTCTCTGCCCCTCCCCTGAGACCCCCCCTCCCACCGCCCCCACCTCTCTGCCCCTCCCCTGAGACCCACCCTGCCCACCGCCCCCAGCTCTCTGCCCCGCCCCTGAGACCCGCCCTGCCCCCCTCCCCCACCTCTAGGCGCCTCCCCTGAGACCCGTCCTGCCCACCGCCCCCACCTCTCTGCCCCCTCCCCTGAGACCTGCCCTGCCCACCGCCCCCACCTCTCTGCCCCTCCCCTGAGAGCCTCCCTGCCCCCCCCCCCCCCCTCTCGGCCCCTCCGCTGAGACCCGCCCCGCCCACCGCCCACCTCTCTGACTCTCCCCTGAGACCCACCCTGCTCACCGCCCCCACCTCTCTGCCCCTCCTCTGAGACCTGCCCTGCCCACCGCCCCACCTCTCTGCCCCTCCCCTGAGACCCTCCCTGCCCACCGCCCCCACCTCTCTGCCCCTCCCCTGAGACCCACCCTGCCCACCGCCCCCACCTCTCTCCCCCTCCCCTGAGACCAGCCCTGCCCACCGCCCCCACCTCTCTGCCCCTCCCCTGAGACCCTCTCTGCCCACCGCCCCCACCTCTCTGCCCCTCCCCTGAGACCCGTCCTGCCCCCCCCCCCCACCCTCTCTGCCCCCTCCTCTGAGACCCGCCCCGCCCCCCCCCCCCCCCTCTCTGCCCCTCCCCTGTGTCACTCCCTTCCCCCCGCCCCCTCCTCTCTGGCCCTCCCCTGAGACCCGCCCTGCCCACCGCCCCCTCCTCTCTGCCCCTCCCCTGAGACCCGCCCTGCCCACCGCCCCCTCCTCACTGCCCCTCCCCCGAGACCCGCCCTGCCCACCGCCCCCACCTCTCTGCCCCTCCCCTGAGACCCGCCCCTGCCCACCCCCCCACCTCTCTACCCCCTCCCCTGAGACCCGCCCTGCCCACCGCCCCCACCTCTCTGCCCCTCTCTGCCCCTCCCCTGAGACCCGCCCTGCCCACCGCCCCCACCCTCTCTGCCCCTCCCCTGAGACCCGCCCTGCTCACCGCTCCCACCTCTCTGCCCCTCCCCTGAGACCCGCCCTGCCCACCGCCCCCACCTCTCTGCCCCCTCCCCTGAGACCCGCCCTGCCCACCGCCCCCACCTCTCTGCCCGTCCCCTGAGACCCTCCCTGCCCACCGCCCCCACCTCTCTGCCCCTCCCCTGAGACCAGCCCTGCCCCCCGCCCCCACCTCTCTGCCCCTCCCCTGAGACCCTCCCTGCCCACCGCCCCACCTCTCTGCCCCTCCCCTGAGACCCGCCCTGCCCACCGCCCCCACCTCTCTGCCCCTCCCCTGAGACCAGCCCTGCCCCCCGCCCCCACCTCTCTGCCCCTCCCCTGAGACCCTCCCTGCCCATCGCCCCCACCTCTCTGCCCCTCCCCTGAGACCAGCCCTGCCCCCCGCCCCCACCTCTCTGCCCCTCCCCTGAGACCCACCCTGCCCACCCGGCCCCCACCTCTCTGCCCCTCCCCTGAGACCCTCCTGCCCACCACCCCCACCACCCTGCCCCTCCCCTGAGACCCGCCCTGCCCCCCGCCCCCACCTCTCTGCCCCTTCCCTGAGACCCGCCCTGCCCACCGCCCCCACCTCTCTGCCCCTCCCCTGAGACCTGCCCTGCTCACCGCCCCCACCTCTCTGCCCCGTCCCTGAGTCCTTCCCTGCCCACCGCCGCCACCTATCTGCCCCTCCCCTTAGTCCCGCCCTTCCCACCGCCCCCACCTCTCTACCCCTCCCCTGAACCCCCTCCCTGCCCACCGCCCCCACCTCTCTGCCCCTCCCCTGAGACCCGCCCTGCCCACCACCCCCACCTCTCTCTGCCCCTCCCCTGAGACCCGCCCAGCCCACCCCCCCACCTCTCTGCCCCTCCCCTGAGACCCGCCCTGCCCACCCCCCCCACCTCTCTGCCCCCTCCTCTGAGACCAGCCCTGCCCACCGCCCCCACCTCTCTGCCCCTCCCCTGAGACCCACCCTGCCCCCCACCCCCACCTCTCTGCCCTTCCCTTGAGACCAGCCCTGCCCACTGCCCCCACCTCTCTGCCCCTCCCCTGAGACCCGCCGTGGCCCCCGCCCCCACCTCTCTGCCCCTCCCCTGAGACCAGCCCTGCCCACCACCCCCACCTCTCTGCCCCTCCCCTGAGACCCGCCCCGCCCACCGCCCACCTCTCTGCCCCTCCCCTGAGACCCGCCCTGCCCACCGCCCCCACCTCTCTGCCCCTCCCCTGAGACCCGCCCCGCCCACCGCCCACCACCTCCTCTCTGCCCCTCCCCTGAGACCCGCCCTGCCCACCGCCCCACCTCTCTGGCCCTCCCCTGAGTCCGTCGCTGGCCCTCGCCCCCACCTCTCTGCCCCTCCCCTGAGACCCGCCCCGCCCACCGCCTGCACCTCTCTGCCCCTCCCCTGAGAACCCGCCCTGCCCATCGCCCCCACCTCTCTGCCCCTCCCCTGAGACCCTCCCTGCCCACCGCCCCCACCTCTCTGCCCCTCCCCTGAGACCCGCCCTGCCCACCTCTTTCCTCGGTCGTCTGTTGTTATTCCATGAAACATCAAGGATGGAATAAAAAGCTGAGTTTACTCACTGATGTGCTGGGGATATGGCAGGAAAGGGACTGTCTGAATGATCAAGGCAGGAAATGGACAACAATCTACAGCAACGTCATTGACCACAAACACACTCTCACCATGCTCCAGCCAGAAGGGAAATGAGCAGGAATTCTTGCAGTTCAGCCATGGACACACTTACACAATGGCACGGCAGTGTGTGTGCTGAGGGAGCTGGTCTGAGGAAACAACTGGAATTGATCACTCAGTGAGAACAGAACTAGAGTGCAGTGAGAGACACATCTCAACCAAGTAGTTGTGGCTGAGTGGTTAAGGCGGTGGGCAAGAAATCCATTGGGGTCTCCCTGCGCAGGTTTGAATCCTGCCAACTATGGAGAAAGTTGTGGTTCTTTAGTTTCAAGGGAGCTGGGTCTTGTCTCACTCTCGAGCTGTGTCTACACTATTGGGTAATGCGGCTTTAAAGTGTTTTAATTAAACAGCTGTTGCATGTCCACACTATGCCCCTTGTGTCACCAGAGCACATCCACGCTAGAATCTTGGATGGCCACAGAGAGCAGTGCACTGTGGGTAGCTGTGCAACTGGCTGCAGGGTGCTTTGGGAAGGGTTTGCAATGCCTCATGGGCCGGTACAGCATCACATGATGCAGGTTTCTCTATCCCACCGTTCCATGGGCATCTTACTAGATTGCCAGCTGCTTTTCAACTGCAGTGTGCGTGGCGGGGTAGAGACTGTGTGTGTGTGGGGAGAGGGAGTGTGTCGGCACACTGTCTCTATGTTCAGACAGCTGCTGCAAGCAACCAGGCCTGAGGCAGGGGGAGGGGGCAGCCCCCACATCAGCCCCCGCTTCCCTCACTGGCTCAGCTCAGCACAGCAGCCTCTGTCACACACACACACACACACCGCTGCTGCTGAGCTCTGTGTCGGGGGTGCTGGAACAGGGGGTTTAGAGGGCCGTGGCCTCACCACTCTTAACTGGCTGTTAGGAGAAATGATGGAGGGGGAAAGGGGGAGTCTTGGGGGGGGAGAGGCATTCTGTGGGTGTGGCCTCGGGGGGAGAGGTGGTGTGAGTGTGGGTCCTTGGGGAAGGGTTTTCATGGAAGTGCCACAGTTCAGACAGTAGTGACCCCCCCACTGTAAGGAAGCTCCCGCCGCCCCTGCTCTGTGTTCGTAGCGCGGGAGAGAGCAGCGTTCCAGGGCAGTGATTTGCTCCCCGGGGCTCCGCCAGGGGGGCTTGGGAGGCTGCAGGGAGCCCTGGGCCCTTTAAATCACCAGCCTGGGGAAGCCGAGCTGGGCTGGCACAGCGTACCCGCTCTTGCCAGTACCCCATACCGGAATGTACCAGCTTATGTTCACCTCTGGAAGGTCCTCACGTGGATCAATAACTGGTTAAAAGCCAGGAAACAAAGGGTAGGAATAAATGGACAGTTTTCAGGATGCAAACAGGTAACTAGTGGTGTCTGTACTGGGACTAGTCAACATATTCATAAACGATCTGCTAAACAGCGAGGTGACAAAATGTGCGGATGATCCAAAACTACAGAGGATAGTTAAGTCCAAAGCAGACTGGGAGGAGCTAAAAAGAGATTTCACAAAACTGGGTGAAAGGGCAACAAAACGGCAGATGAAATTCAATGTTGATCAATGCAAAGTGATGCACATTGGCAAACATAAGCCCAACTCTACATAGAAAACGATGGGATGTAAAATAGCTGTTCCAACTCAAGTGAGAGATCTTGGAGTCACTGTGGATAGTTCTCTGCAAACATCCACTCAATGGGCAGTGGCAGGCAAAAAGCGAACAGAATGTTGGGAATCATGAAGAAAGGGATAGAGAATAAGAGAGAAAATCTTATTGCCACTGTATAAATCCATGGTACGCCCATATCTTGAATACTGCGTGCAGATATGGTCGCTCCATCTTAAAAAAGATGTATTGGAATTGGAAAAGGTTCAGAAACGGGTATGGAGTGTCTGCCATATGAGGAGAGAATAATAAGACTGGGACTTTTCAGCTTGGAGAAAAGCTGACTAAGGGGAAATATGCTAGAGGTCTATAAAATCATGACTGGTGTGGGGAAAGTAAATAAGGAGTGTTACTTATTCCTTCTCATCACACAAGAACTAGGGGTCACCAAATAGGCAGCCCGTTTAAAACAAACACAAGGAAGTATTTTTTCACACAACGCACAGTCAACCTGCGGAACTCCTTGCCAGAGGAGGTTGTGAAGGCCAAGACTATAACAGGGTTCAAAAAAGAGCTAAATCAATTCATGGAGGACATGCTCTGAGCCAGGATGGGCAGGGATAGTATCCCTAGTCTCTGTTTGCCAGGAGCTGGGAATAGGTGACAGGGGATGGGTCACTTGGTGATTCCCTGTTCTGTTCATTCCCCCTGGGGCACCTGGCTTTGGCCGCTATGGGAAGACAGGATACTGGGCTAGATGGACCCAGTCTGACCCAGTCTGGCCGTTCGTACGTCCTTACGTCCTTATGCTCCTTTCATACAGATGCCTGGGATTCTGCCTCACAATGTGTCCCTGAGGTCTCAGCCAAAATGCCCAGACAGGCAAACGCTCTGGGCTCCTGAAGCCTCGGCCACCCACCTAGTGCCTATGGCTCATCCCTGACCCTTGCTGCTGCTCCTTGCTATAGACTGTGAGAGGAGCGGAGGCAGCGCAGGAGCCTTCGGGGGACGCAGATCTGAGGCTTTGGGAGAGACACATTGTCTGAGATATCAGAGCGCTGCAAACCCTGCAGCCACCCCCTCAATCCGGGGCCTGTTCCAGCCCTGAGTCTGGGCTGCCGCGATCCCTCCCCCACAGCAGGGCCCACAGATTACAGCCTGGAAATAGGCGTGTGAGACTAACTCCTGTTCTCCGTGACAGGGCCTCCCCTAGACCAAGTGCCTCTCCCAGGCAAGACGTGTCTTCAGTACCCCCCCCCCCATATGTTAAAATTTTGAATATCTTATTTTTTATTGCATTTGTAGCTCAGCTCATGATTTTGACGCACAATTTCGACGCATGATTTTCTCTGTCATATAAGATGATAAATTTGCAGGCTAGGTTCTGTAAACCTGTATTTATTCATGCCATATATAAGCAAATAAAACAAATGCATTTTCTTTAAGCATATAGAAACTTTTTAATTTTGACAGTAACTGAAATGTACTAACATCTAGCAATGGAACTCACCAGCACAGGGTGGACCGATATTAAATAGTGTGACAGTCGGAGACAGCGTTAGGATGTTAACCCCAGGCCCTTTGTTCAAAGGTCGCTTCTCTCGCCTTTCCCCCATGAACTGAAGCGCAGCATTACAGAGATCCAAAGATTGGCCAATGGCATTTTAAAGTGCTAAAATAGCAAGTGATGTCAGTCTCTCATTGGCCATCAGCGACTGAAGATGTGGTTTAATGAGCCGGAGCTTCAAGGCGAGAGTGGCTCTGTCCACTGCCTTCCGTTGTGCTGCTGGGCACCAAGTCCCTGGTGGCCAGTATGTGACGCTGGGAGAAGAGAGTGGGGTGGCAAGTGGCGGCAGGACTTTTGCCACCAGGGTCTAGCTGCCCAACTTCCTCCTGGTACTGCTGGCCCCCCGTCGCCTTCAGGAAACCCAGGAACTAAGGCAGGAATAGGGCGAGGAAGCAAGTAAAGCCGAGCAAGGAAGGCAAAAGTGAATCTTGTCTTCATGGGCCGCTCGCAATGACGTCCTTTTTCTGTGCCACAGCTGACAACAACATCCCAGACAGAAAAGCAGGAGGCCAAAAAGAAACCGAGCAGCTGCTGAAGTAGTTCAGTTGGGAGCGTGCTAGACTAACAGGCTCTTCTGTCCCCCTGTGTGCACGGGTGGGATGTTTTCTGAAAGTGCAGCAGTTCCTTTAACTGCCACGAGTCCCTCATTTCAGGCTATGCAGCAGGAAAAGGCAGCATGGGCTTCTGCACCGAGTTGGCCCACCTGACCTTTCATTCTTCTCTTGCTCTTTGTCAGCAAGGGGAAGAAAAAGCAGCTCTCCCTCAAGCTGGAGTCACAAGGGCGACGTAAGGATGACTTCCTGAGTGCCCGCTCCAGTGCTCTGCTCTGCCAGCTGACCCTTTGAAGGGCTGCCACCACTTTCTCCAGGTTTGTCCATCGGTCTGTGCCAGGTGAGCAAGAGCCAAGCAGATGGAGTTTCTGTAGTGTAGTGGTTAACACGTTTGCTTAACACGCAAAAGGTCCCTGGTTCAAAACCAGGCAGAAACATGCTGGCTTCCTTTTCCCAGATCCCCTTGCTGTTCAGGAAGGCCTCCTCCTTCTCCTATTGGCCTGTCCCTGATAACTCCAACCCCTGCATGACAGAGGGTGCTGACAGCAGTGGAGAAAGCACCTTGGCGTCAGGCTGGAGAACCTAGAGGAGTGCAGCGTGTTACCTTTTGGAGGCTTGAGCTTGGCCTCCTCTGCCTGAAAGGTTGGCCGGTGGAGGCCGGCTCTTCCTGCTGGCCTCCTCTGCGTGACTTGCCAAAGGAGGAAGTGAGGCAGGAATGGGGCAAAAGAGGAAAGTGGAGCAGAGGAAGGCAGGGCAGAAGCTAAGCGCCTCAGTGCGGCTACGTGGGGTTAGTAGAGCGTCACCATTCGATCTGCAAAGCCGGGGGAGGTGCGATTGGCTGCTGGGAGGCATAATCCTGTGCCTGCCCTTGGGCTTCCCAGGGATGGCTCCTTGCAGCCCAGGAGAAGTGGGGTTCTGGGGGGACGGAAAAGCAGCAATGGCAAGGCTGAGTGGGCTCCTTTCTGGCCGAGATGGTGGGCTGTGGTGGGTCTGGGAGTTGCCTGTAAGCCATAAGTGGACTTGGTGCAGTGAAAACCGCTGCTCCATTCTGGCTGACCTGGGGGCGCCACTGATGACATGGGAGTGGGGGCAGGGCGCTGGCTGTGAGCAAATGGGATCCAGGAAGCCCCAGCCTGCCCCTCCAGGGGCCGAGTCTTCTTCTTCTCTCCTGCCATGGGGAGCACGGCCTAGAGCCTGCCCAGCATGCACTGCAGCTCGAGCATTAAGCCTTCCTGTGCGGCCTGTGCTGGAGCTGACCCTGGACCCCTGTGGGGCACTGTTGGGGGAAATCCCGACTGCAAATAATTCTGGCCACAAGATCAACCCATTGGGTCGAATGGGGCAAGCTGGAGGCCTGGTGCCTTAGTCTGTGGGGCCAGCAGGTCAAGCCATTTTCCTGCATGCGGGGGAGGCAGCCGCTGTGGTTCGCCCTTCCTGCTCCCTGCGCTGCTGCACCCTAAAATCCTTGTCGGCCGTCAAGATGGGCTGGGAGCCTGGAGAGAGGAGGCAAAGGGGTGGCCCGAGCCCCCTTGGCCACTGCCCCTGCCCCAGGCAGCCCACAGAGACCTGATGCCTCCCCAAGTGACAACACGGAGATGTGCCAGCAGCGCTAAGGCAGCTCCCTGCCCACTCTGCCCCCTCCCTCCCTGCCACACTGCTCCTGGAAGTGGCCGGCCCTGCAGCCCTGAGTGCAAACGCCACAGCTGAACCCCGCCCCCAGTATTTCCACTGCCTAGGAGCACACTGCCGGAGTGGGAGTGTGTGCCAGTCACTTTGGGATGCTGTGCTGCCCGAGGTAAGCACCTCCCACCCCCCGACCACCTCCTGCATCCCTACCCCTGCCCCAGCACAGAGGCTCTTCTGTGTCTTGAACAATGCACTTTCAAGGATTGGCCAAGAACGGTCTTGCTCTGTTTCTGTGAAAAGAGACCACAAAAAAGGGAGCCCCAACGGACAAGTTTTTAGTTCGCAAGCACAAACTGGCAGGGCCAAGCCTGTATCTCTCAGTTACTCAGAAGGCTTCTTCAGCCAGCTCTTCCCAAAGGCCAGTCTCTAGAGGCTTTTGTGGACATGATGTACTTCAAAATAGCTCCCTGTAGCTCACATAGTCCATCATTCCTATATGGCTGTGATATGTCCTACCAACCATTCCATGTAAAGTTATCGTATGAAAAGTCATGATCTGCTGAAATCAGTTTTAATTCTGTCCAAAATATGTATAGCATGAGGGTGTGTGAAGTTATGCATTTTGCTGTATGGTTGTTACTGAAATAGGCTAAAATTTTGCTTGTGACCCCTGCTGAGGAGTGTTCAAGAGCCATGAATCAGCAGAGGAATTGTAATTAAGAGACATCCAATTCAGTGACAGATGCCCAAACACAACACTGTGGGGACCGCTCAAGTCTATTGACTCAGTTTTGCACAAGACCACACCAGGAGGATTCCCCAACCTAGTGACTCAGCAGAAGCCCACCCGGACACTTCTGGGCAAGTGTCCTTTCTAGACACTTGAACTAAGAATATAAAATAGGAGACTGTGGCATCATGTTTTTGCCTTTCTCCTCCCCCACCTATGCTGGAAGCAGCAGGAATCCTGAGAAAATGAAGGTCATCTGAGGACAGTAATTCCAGGTTTTAGGGGGAATTCTATGTATTAAGGAGGTAACATCCAGTAGGATGAGAAAATTGCTTGACCTAACTACTGCCTAGTGTAATAAGGTGTAAAGTTTAGATTTTTTTGCTGTGGTCGTACAGTGCTTAGTGCTCTGCGTTTCTGGCCCTCAAGAGCCATGGATGCAAGTTGAGTTACGATGAGACCTTTTCCTTGTCTCCCACATTTCTTATGTGCCTCCTTCTGACACTTGTCAGAAAAAACAACTGGTTTCTTTTGCAAGCATTTGCATTGCAAGGCAAGAGGCAGTCTTCTCTGTTTCCGCAAAAGAGTCACCAAAAGGTGGGAAGAGCAGACACATTTGTTTTAAGGCACCACTGGGAGCTGCATCCCTAACTCCACTTTACCTGGCAGGTGAAGGTCCACCCAGCTTAGCCACGGTGCGACTCTCTGGGACTTTTCTCCCAACTGCTCCATTTTTTCATCAATGACAATCAAAAGGAAGGTGACATGACATCTGTGTGTGAACATCTCCAGGGAATCACAAGGATGTGTGGCGCAGGCTCTCGTGTTGCAGCAATTGCAGTCAAAGCCAACCCGCCATGCCAATGCCAGTCATAGCAGTGTTTTCATCAAACTCCAGGTTTGTGATTTGGTTGTTTTTCCAATGCTTCTCTCCAAAGAAGCTCTTTCCTTAGCAAGCAATGACTTGGATACCAAGGGAGGCCTCTTCTGTTTCCTAGGCAGACACAGGAAAATGTGAGCAGAGGAGACAAAAGCCATACACGCCCAAGGCCACCACTAGGAGTTGAACCCAGGATCTCCTTGTTTTACTAGGCAGGTGCTTTAGGCCAGCTAAGCCATGGTGCCTGACCTAAAAAAAGTATTTTGCAATTGTATTCAATTTGATGGTTCAAGTCACACCACCTGCAAATTCTTCTAAAGTACAGACGTTCCCCATTTCCCCTCAAGACTTGCAGACCGTGAGGTTGTCTGGCTTTCTCTGTGCACAGAAAGCCACAAGCTGAGTAGACAGAGGCTTCTAACATGTGCCTCTCCCCACCAGTCACGTGTGATCATATAATGGTTAGTGATTCTGTGTTTCAGTCGCAGCAACCTCGGCTCAGTTCTGAGTCATGGTAAACCTTTCCTTCAGCTCCAGACTTCTTCATTGTGCCACTTTCCATGTGTTGTGGGCTGTCTGCCCCAAACAAGCAGGAGAAAGAATTAAGGCAGCCTTGAAGATGGCGTGTGCAGAACCCAGCGCTATCAAAAGGGGGAAAGGGCATTATTGGGAGAGCCAATACAGGAGAAGGCTTGCTGGAGCAGCCCATAATATAAAGAGCTGCTCACAACAGCAAGAGTTAGTTACTCCTTGGAGTTTGAGGAGGGAGGTATTTGGCTGCCCGAAGGAAGCAGGAGCAGGAGCAGGAGCAGGAGCATGGAAGCAGGAGCAGGAGTCAGGAGCAAGGAGCCAGGAGCAGAGCATGAAGCCAGGAGCCAGGAGCAGGGAGGGGCACCGAATGTGATCAGAGTATGTGCTGGGGCTAAGAGGGTGCATGAGTGACCTCCTGGCTGACTACTGCCAGACGTAAGGCCGCTGAATACAAAGGTGGAGGAAGGATTCTAAGGTCTGTTTGGGAAATGGTCCAGGGAAACAGATGGCAGGGAGTTGGAGGTTACACAGAACCTTTTGCCTCAGTAGCCACTGACACAGGTGGCTACACCCCCTGGACTGCAGGGCCGGCACACTGATGGCAAGTGTCTGGATAGAGGACATCCCCCCCCCTAGCAGGGGGAGAGAAACTGAGGTGGGGGCACAGCCAGAGGGCTGTGTCCATAAGAGGACACTGAAGTCCTGAGAGCAACAAGGGTCCTAATGATTAGAACAGATGGTGGCCAGATGCTACTAGATGAAGGCGCAGACCTCGGTGAACCAAGAGACTAATTGCTCAGGATGGTCAGGCAGGAGGTGCTGCAGTGAGGCATTGCCCCATAGGCACCTAGACTCAGCTGCAAGGAAGGTCACACCTCTCTGTCTTTGAACAAGCACTTAGAAGGATTCTGCTGACAGGTCTTTTCCCTTTTTTCTGAAAAGAGATACAAAAAAAGGAGCCAACAGACACACTAGGTTCGGCAAAGGAAGAACTGGCAGGCCAAGCCAGGCTCTCCTGGTTAGTAGGAAGGTTCTTCAGCCAGCTCTTCACAAAGATCACTATCTAGAGACCTTTTAATAGCCACTGCATAAGTTTCACCACAAAAGAGATGCCAAAATGGAAGTTCTCCACTAGCCTGCAACAATCATGCTACCAGGAGATTCTGTGCAACAGAGAGGCCCCTGCTGGTGGGAAAAGGCCTTTGGTAGAGGATACTCTTCTGACAACCACCACGTTTCTCATATAGTGTTTAGCGCTCTGTGTTGTTGGCTTTGGCAACCCAACAGATGCCTAGTTCAATGGGGGACATTTTTCCTCCTGGTCTCCTCCACATTGTGTCTAATGGCTACCTTTCAACACTTGTCCACCAAAAAGACCTGTTTTCTGTTTGCAAGACGAATGTACAGCTAGGCAAAGGCAGTCTTTCTCTCCATTTCCTCCAAAAGATCACCAATGCTGTGGGGAGAGGAGACGCATTCAGCCAAGCTGGATGACTGAATCTCCCTCTTTATTCAGAGCAGGGTGTCTGTGAAGGACATAAATCCTACACCATGTAGAGGTCAAGAATAGGAGTTTATTACACACGAGTGCTGGCGGAGTGGGCTTATTAGGCTCAGAGACACTGTTAAATAATTAATTACAAATAGAACATAATAGATTTTCCATAGGCAGGGGAAAGTGGACAGGCTAGGACAGTTCCAACACCACCAGGATAGGTTTTTGCGAGCAAAAAAAAAAAAAACGAAACAAGATAGCACATATAGCAAAACAAAAAAAACCAATGATTAGACAGATTTAGATAATGTCCTCCACCCATATTACCCATTGGTCTCAAGTTAGCAAGTTAACATTTCATTAATACTTTGATAAAAATGTTATGTAGTAATAAAAAATATATATGTTGAATTCTGATTTGGGATCCATAGGAATGGATCAACTTCTTTGATTGTCCCCACAGGTACATTCCTAGGGGTTAAAGCAAAGAGAAGAGTGAAAGTCTATGGCAATAAAGATTGTTTTTCTGTGTGTCTTAAGGCAGGCATTAGGTCCCTTGTGAAGGGGAGGTGGAAGGATGCCATATCTTATACTGAACGTGGCCCAACTTTTCATAAACTCAAGGTTTGGATCTGTGGGAAGAATGTCTCCCTAGAGAAGAAACAAACACAATAGGGATTCTTTGTTCAGTCTGCACTTCTGAATAAGACACAA